>NC_092153.1:11405871-11423371 GCF_045791955.1 Oncorhynchus clarkii lewisi | reverse complement strand
CACACACACAAACACCTCAATGTTAAAATGTTGACCGCCACATCTTAGTAAAGCTACATCTTTCACTATAGAACTCCTATACTACTACTGTTGTAACAACTGCAGTAACTACTGTATTACTACTGTACTGCATATCATCAATGACTAGACGATGGATTGACCCATACCCTCTCCTTAGATGATGGGCAAGCCCGGTGAGCCCACGGGGGCCCGGCAGCACCAGAGTCACCCGGAGGAGACCGAGGAAGAGCTGAGGGAGCACCAGGCCCTCTCTCCCCAGGACGGAGGCTTTCCGTGTGGATTCACCATCAAACAAGAGCCCCCAGACCCCCAAGAGAACCAGGAGGAGGACATGCAGCAGGAACTGCTGTTCAGACAGGTAGGAGGAGTGAGTGTGAGAGAGGGAGCTACCACAGGTCAATATGTGTGCTAGTGATGTCATCCTACTTCCAGGGTCATGTCTTTTGAATAGGTTTCAAGATCATCATCAATTTATCATCCCGTCAGAACTGTCTCAGTTCGTCAGGGCCTGGACTCCACAAGGTGTCAAGCGTTCCACAGGGAGGCTGGCCCATGTTGACTCCAATGCTTTCCACAGTTGTGTCAAGTTGGCTGGATACAACTGGGATACACACGGGAAACTGTTGAGCGTGAAAAACCCAGCAGCGTTGCAGTTCTTGTCACAAACCGGTGCTGTCTTGCCCATTCACCCTCAATTGCACACATACACAATCCATGTCTCCCAGGCTTTTAAAAATCCTTATTTAACTGTTCTCTTCCACTTCGTCTACACACTGAAGTGGATTTAACAAGTGACATCAATAAGGGATCACATCATTCACCTAGATTCACCTGCTCAGTCTTTGTCATGGAAATAACAATATTGTGTATACTCAGTGAACACCTGGTAGGAGTTGTAGTTCTCATGAAATGGTGGTAACTTTCCGGCTTCTTCTTGGCCCCCAAATATGTTGAAACCGACATATGGTAAGTAAATTCACTCGCAAACAAGTATATATTTTAATATATATCTTAAATGACTACATTTCCATATGACTTTGACAATGCACATTTGAGGCTCATTCTCAGCGTACAAAACAAGCACTTTCATATCGGTATTGACTTTATGGCACTCTCACACTCTCTCACACACACACACACACACACACACACATACAATTATCTCGTTCATCAGTAGTTGTGTTTATTGAATGATTCACTTGGGCAATAATATGCTATTTCCTGTCCCAGGATGCTATGTTTCTGACACAGAGTCCTTCTTTAATGAGAGGAAACCATGCATCTTTTAAATCCACTTACTCTCCTGCAGATAATGTCATGTGTTTCGGTTCACCTCATGTAGCTTGACTGCCATCGTGTGGCCAAATGTTGTAAACACATTATAAAGAGCAGGTCACAATAGCCATTGGTGGCTGTGTCTCTGTTGCTGTCATGCAATGTTGTTCTCTGTCCCTTCTTTCTCTTTCCCCTGCTCTTCTCTCTTTCTCACTCTACTTTTTCCCCCTCCTCTCTCTCCTCTCTCTCTCCTCCTCCCCTCTCTCTCCTCTCTCCTCCTCCCCTCTCTCTCCTCTCTCCTCCTTCCCTCCTCATCCACTTCTTTCCTCTCTCTGAGCAGCAGGCCATATTGTTGGAGCAGCAGAGAATCCACCAGCTGAGAAACTATCAGGCGTCCATGGAGGCAGCCGGTCTGTCAATCACCTTCCCAGGTCACCGCCCCCTCTCCAGGGCCCAATCATCTCCGGCCTCCGCTTCCTCCTTCCCCATCTCTGTCCCGCCTCCTGAGCCTCCCACCAAACCTCGCTTCACCACAGGTTGGTAGTAATGCTCTTCTCTTTTATATCAATCAAATGTATTTGTAAAGCCCTTTTCCATCAGCAGATGTCACCAAGTGCTGTACAGAAACCCATCTTAAAACCTAAAACAGCAAGTAATGCAGATGTAGATTCATTTGTATATATTTCTCTTTGTCTGTCGCTCCTTTATCCCTCCTTATTTTGCTCTGTCAGTTTGTTGTTTCCACTTGTGTGAGTGGATGTGTGTGTGTGTGTGCGTCAGTGGTAATATGCGCATGTTTGTGTGTTTGTGCTAATGTCCTGGGTTCTACCTGCAGGGTTGGTGTATGACTCTCTGATGCAAAAGCACCAGTGTATGTGCGGGAACACACACACCCATCCGGAGCACGCCGGACGCGTCCAGAGCATCTGGTCCAGACTTCAGGAGACGGGACTTAGGGGACAGTGTGAGGTACATTCTAAAGCCTTCAACCATCCTTCTCTTTGCTATTCTCTGTTATACAATCATTTTTAATTATATTTGTAGTCTTCAAACAAGCGTGAATGTAATGAATTTCTGTTGCTAGGAGTTACCAACTGATGCATAAATATACATCCTTGCTTATCCTTTCCATGTACTTTGTCATTTGTGATTCACTTAAACACAGAGAATAAAACAAGTGAATAGAAAGAAATGTTGCATGTCTCCATTTTGTGTGTGTGTGTGTGTGTGTGTGTGTGTGTGTGTGTGTGTGTGTGTAGTGTATCCGTGGTAGGAAGGCCACTCTGGAGGAGCTCCAGACAGTCCACTCTGAAGCCCATGTCCTGCTGTATGGAACCAACCCCCTCCGACAGAAACTAGACTGTTCAGTCACGCCCATGTTGGTCAGATTACCATGTGGAGGAGTGGGGGTGAGTCTTCATCCTCCTCCTTCTTTCTTCTCCTCCTCAACCATCTTTCTCCTCCTCCTTTCTCCTCTGCCTCTTCCTATTTCTCCTCCTCAAATCATTAACCCCGTTTTATATTTTGGCAATGAACCCATTTATCTACTTGACCAAAGTCAAATGAGCACGTGGCTCGTGGATACAATGTGTATGTCTCTGTGTCCAGTATGAAGGAAGTTAGAGGTATTTTCACGAGTCAATGCTAACTGATGTTAGCACAATAAATGGATGTCCATGGTACCAGCTATCATGCTAGCTTATGGTCACATGCAAGCTGTTACCACAGACGTCCAGTCATTGTGCTTATGCTAGTTAGCAACTCCTTTCAAACTGCACGCAGACATAAAAATGGTTTCCACAAGTTCGTCTGACTCTGGGCAAGTAGATAAAGGGCTGCATTGCCAACATCCCAAAGTGTCCCTTTAACTGTGACGATGATGATGATTGCAGGTGGACAGTGACACCATCTGGAACGAGGTCCATTCCTCTACTGCAGTTCGTCTGGCTGTGGGTTCTGTGGTGGAGCTGGTGTTCAAAGTGGCCACTGGTGAACTGAAGGTGCGTCCTCTCTACCCTCTTCTCCTTTTCATCCCTCTACCCCTCCATTAAGGTTAGGTCTCTCTACCCTCTTCTCCTTTTCATCCCTCTATCCCTCCATTAAGGTTAGGTCTCTCTACCCTCCTCCTTTTCATCCCTCTATCCCTCCATTAAGGTAAGGTCTCTCTACCCTCTTCTCCTTTTCATCCCTCTATCCCTCCATTAAGGTTAGGTCTCTCTACCCTCCTCCTTTTCATCCCTCTATCCCTCCATTAAGGTTAGGTCTCTCTACCCTCCTTTTCATCCCTCTATCCCTCCATTAAGGTTACGTCTCTCTACCCTCATTTTCATCCCTCTATCCCTCCATTAAGGTAAGGTCTCTCTACCCTCCTCCTTTTCATCCCTCTATCCCTCCATTAAGGTAAGGTCTCTCTACCCTCCTCCTTTTCATCCCTCTATCCCTCCATTAAGGTTAGGTCTCTCTACCCTCCTCCTTTTCATCCCTCTATCCCTCCATTAAGGTTAGGTCTCTCTACCCTCTTCTCCTTCATCCCTCTATCCCTCCATTAAGGTTAGGTCTCTCTACCCTCCTCCTTTTCATCCCTCTATCCCTGCATTAAGGTTAGGTCGCTCTACACTTTTTTCCCCCTTCACAAAGAATGCACTCAATCTCTCTCCCTCATGGATGGAGTTGTGGGTAATGTAGTTGTTGCATCTGGTTCCCAGAATGGCTTTGCTGTGGTTCGACCCCCTGGACACCATGCAGAAGAGAGCACTCCCATGGGCTTCTGCTACTTTAACTCAGTAGCCATCGCAGCCCGGCTGCTCCAACAGAGACTCAACGTCTGCAAGATCCTCATAGTAGACTGGGTGAGTTTGTGCTGGTCCTTCACCTGACCTTTTAAAGAGAAAGTGGGTTTTGTATTAGACTGTAGAATTACCATTGGATGTAAGAAGAAGAAAAAATTGGACAATGGTCATCTGATTGGCCATGTGTGCTGTCCATCAGGATGTTCACCATGGCAACGGGACCCAGCAGGCATTTTACGACGACCCCAACGTGCTGTACCTGTCTCTCCATCGATACGACGATGGAAACTTCTTCCCTGGCAGCGGAGCACCCGACGAGGTAATGTTGACACATCTCATGGGGACGTGTGTGTGTGTGTGTGTGTTCTCATGGCTATTCCTCCCATCCTTTCTCTGTCAGGTGGGCAGTGGTCCAGGAGTAGGTTTTAACGTTAACATGGCCTTCACCGGGGGGCTGGAGCCACCTATGGGAGATGCAGAGTACCTGGCAGCCTTCAGGTAACACACAACACTTATCCCTCCAGACATGCCACCAGGGGTCTTTTCACAGTCCCCAAATCCAGAACAAATTCAAGAAAGTGTACAGTATTATATAGAGCCCTTATTGCATGGAACTCCCTTCCATCTCATATTGCTCATATAAACAGCAAACCTGGTTTCAAAAAACAGATAAAGCAACACCTCACGGCACAACACCTCTCCCCTATTGGAGCTAGATAGTTTGGGCGTATGTATTGATATGTAGGCTGTGTGTGTACAGTATGTATTGATGTGGAGGCTGTGTGTACAGTATGTATTGATATGTAGGCTGTGTGTGTACAGTATGTATTGATGTGGAGGCTGTGTGTGTACAGTATGTATTGATGTGGAGGCTGTGGGTGTACAGTATGTAGTGATGTGGAGGCTGTGTGTACAGTATGTATTGATATGTAGGCTGTGTGTACAGTATGTATTGATGTGGAGGCTGTGTGTGTACAGTATGTATTGACGTGGAGGCTGTGTGTGTACAGTATGTATTGACGTGGAGGCTGTGTGTGTACAGTATGTATTGACGTGGAGGCTGTGTGTGTACAGTATGTATTGACGTGGAGGCTGTGTGTGTACAGTATGTATTGATGTGGAGGCTGTGTGTACAGTATGTATTGACATGGAGGCTGTGTGTGTACAGTATGTATTGATGTGGAGGCTGTGTGTGTACAGTATGTATTGATGTGGAGGCTGTGTGTACAGTATGTATTGATGTGGAGGCTGTGTGTGTACAGTATGTATTGATGTGGAGGCTGTGTGTGTACAGTATGTATTGACGTGGAGGCTGTGTGTGTACAGTATGTATTGACGTGGAGGCTGTGTGTGTACAGTATGTATTGACGTGGAGGCTGTGTGTGTACAGTATGTATTGACGTGGAGGCTGTGTGTGTACAGTATGTATTGACGTGGAGGCTGTGTGTGTACAGTATGTATTGACGTGGAGGCTGTGTGTGTACAGTATGTATTGACGTGGAGGCTGTGTGTGTACAGTATGTATTGACGTGGAGGCTGTGTGTGTACAGTATGTATTGACGTGGAGGCTGTGTGTGTACAGTATGTATTGACGTGGAGGCTGTGTGTGTACAGTATGTATTGACGTGGAGGCTGTGTGTGTACAGTATGTATTGACGTGGAGGCTGTGTGTGTACAGTATGTATTGATGTGGAGGCTGTGTGTGTACAGTATGTATTGATGTGGAGGCTGTGTGTGTACAGTATGTATTGATGTGGAGGCTGTGTGTACAGTATGTATTGATGTGGAGGCTGTGTGTGTACAGTATGTATTGATGTGGAGGCTGTGTGTGTACAGTATGTATTGATGTGGAGGCTGTGTGTGTACAGTATGTATTGATCTGTTCCTCTGTATTATGTCATGTTCTGTGTGGACCTCAGGAAGAGGAGCTGCTGCTTTCACAACAGATAATGATTCTAATAAAATACTAAATATCCAAAAACACACATGCACTGAATTTGCTAAACTGACCAACTCTCTCCCCCTCTCTCCCTCTCCCTAGGTCTGTGGTGATGCCCATAGCTAATGAATTTGCTCCTGACGTGGTGCTGGTGTCCTCAGGCTTCGACGCCGTCGAGGGTCACCCTCCTCCCCTAGGCGGTTACACCCTCACCTCCAAATGTAGGTTTATGTGTAAAGTAGCACTGGTGCAATGATGTCTGGATCTGTTCTTTTGTTAGCTGACGCCTGAGGTCCAGACACACAACATGACAGACAGGAGATGTGGACACCACTCATTTAACGGGGTGTCCACATACTAGTGTCATACACTGTATTCTTTGCTGCTGTGGTGTACGGTGCATTCTGGAAGTATTCAGGCCCCTTGACATTTTCCACATTTTGTTGCGTTACAGCCTTATTCTAAAATGGATGAAATAAAAAATGTTCCTCATCAATCTACAGACAATACCCCATAATGACAAATAAAAACAGATTTTTTAAAAACATTTTACAAATGTATACAATGTATACAAAAAAAACTAACAGAAATACCTTATTTGCATAAGTAATCAGACCCTGTTAGACTCAAAATTGTGCTCAGGTGCATCCTGTTTCCATTGATCATCCTTGATGTTTTACCTGTGGTGAATTTAATTGATTGGACATGATTTGGAAAGGCACACACCTGTCTATAGAAGGTCCCACAGTTGACAGTGCATGTCAGAGCAAAAAGTAAGCCCCCAAGACTCTTCCTAGAGATGGCCGCCCGGCCAAACTGAGCAATCGTGGGAGAAGGGCCTTGGTCAGGGAGGTGACCACGAACACGATGGCCATTCTGACAGAGCTGAAAATAGCTGTGCAGCAACGCTCCCAATCCAACCTGACAGAGCTTGAGAGGATCCGCAGAGAAGAATAGGAGAAACTCCTCAAATACAGTTGTGCCAAGCTTTTAGAGTCCTACCCAAGAAGACTTGATGCTGTAGTCACTGCCAAAGGTGCTTCAACAAAGTACAGAGTAAAGGGTCTGAATACTTCTGTAAATGTGATATTTCAGTTTTTTATTTTTAATACATTTGCAAAATTTCCAAAAACCTGTTTTTGCTTTGTCATTATGGGGTATTGTGTGTAGATTGATAAGGAGAAACATATTTATTTAATCCATTTTAGAATAAGCCTGTAACGTAACAAAATGTGGAAAAAGTCAAGGGGTCTGAATACTTTCAACCTTCACACACACACACACCCTCCCCTGCAGGTTTTGGGTACCTGACACGTCAGCTGATGACCCTGGCGGAGGGTCGATTGGTGCTTGCATTGGAGGGAGGTCACGACCTCATGGCCATCTGTGACGCTTCCGAGGCCTGCGTCTCCGCTCTGCTGGGCAACCAGGTGAGGGAAGGAGGGAGAAAGGAAGGGGGGGGGGGGGGGGGGTCAGGAAGTTTAATGATAAGACTAGATCATTTATAGTGGTCTGGTGAAGAACTGAAAAGGAGAGGGAATGGATGAATGGTGAAGGTGGACTGGTGTGTGTCCGGTTATCAGATAGCACAGTGTGTATGTGTTGTCCACAGCTGGATCCTCTCCCTCAGACGCTTCTGGAGCAGAGACCCAACCAGAATGCTGTGTGCTCCATAGAGAAGGTTATAGAAACACACAGTGAGTACCAAGCACAGTTTCCTATCTGAGATTAAAGAGGCAGGAAGTTCTCCCTCAACTTACTCCAGTCTTAAAGGTTGAGTAAGCTAGATTTTTTTGTCCACAAATTTACCCATATTTCTATTAGATGTACTGTAAATAGTTTATGATTAGTGAATGCCGTAATTTAATTATTTTGTTAGATGCTGCTCCTTATTAGCTGAAATCAAATTTTCGCTATTGCGCTAGCTGTTCAGGCCAAACCTGCCCGGGCAGGCCTGCCCCTTCCTGGGCCTGGGCTATAGCCAGTGTGAGAAATGTTTGTGCTCTGAAACTAAATAAATACTACACTCTGACCCACACAACAGGATAGTGCTAGACAAATCAAGGAATGTAAACTTCAAAGCGTGATGAAGTTTTATTGGGATTTGCAGCTGTTGTTGGTAAGTAATGGATCTGCTAGCTTCTGAAGTTAACTTACTGATCCTTTATCATTGTTCCCTCTCTATCCTCCCTCTCTCCTCCCTCCCTCTCCCCGCTCGCTCTCCCTCTCCTCCCTCCCTCTCCCCGCTCGCTCTCCCTCTCTCCTCCCTCCCTCTCCCCGCTCGCTCTCCCTCTCTCCTCCCTCCCTCTCCCCGCTCGCTCTCCCTCTCTCCTCCCTCCCTCTCCCCGCTCGCTCTCCCTCTCTCCTCCCTCCCTCTCCCCGCTCGCTCTCCCTCTCTCCTCCCTCCCTCTCCCCGCTCGCTATCCCTCTCTCCTCCCTCCCTCTCCCCGCTCGCTATCCCTCCCTCCCACCCTCTTTCTCCAGGTAAGTACTGGCGCTCCTTGCAGCGTGACTCCCCCAGGCTGGGCCTGTCTGTGCTGGAGGCTCAGAGAGGAGACTCGGAGGAGGCTGAGACCGTCAGCGCCATGGCCTCTCTCTCTGTGGCCAACAAACAGAGGTAGGTCACCATAGCTACTATCATCCAGTTCTATTGAGATGCACCTGTTTTGCTAACGCACCTTTCTTTCCTCTTGTTCCCCTTAGCAGGTCGGAGGAGGAACCCATGGAGGAGGAAGCACCATTATAGCGGGGGAAGGGCGTCGCACCGTGACTGTCGGCCTCTGCAGCTCGGAAGACTACCTTCTGGAGAGTCTCGACTGTCCCTTTCATTTAGTCCCTCCGCGCCGTGCCTATCACCTTGATTGGCAGCTCCTCTGCCAATGAGAGAGAGGGATGGGCTTCAGAGTAGAGAGTCAATGGGGATACGATATGAAGGACGGAAGTGACAAAGCGCTGCAGCCAGGCAGCTCAGCGTGTTTCTGCCAGTCAGACTGAGGCAGCCCCAGAAGACACCCTAGCACCGAGGCAGGGCGTGGGTTCTCGGAGTGGAGGCGGATAATGGAAGTCTTACTCCTGAAGGGAAAGATCTGGTGCTTTACAGAGCTCCCCCGTGGCCAAATATGGAGACAGAGGACAGGACAAGTCCGGCTGTCACACACAGCGTGGACATTTATTTTCTCTCCTGCTTTTGTCACGCTAAATTGAGGACATGCTACTGATGGAGATGGTGGTTACTGATGAGAGATGGTGGCTACTGATGGAGATGGTGGTTACTGATGGAGATGGTGGTTACTGATGAGAGATGGCGGACAACAAAGCCCCTAGGAGAATTGTCGGGCTGTCATTGGCTGAGGACAGTAGACTTGACTGTGGTTGGCCTTTGAGCAAGCAGCCTTTGCCGTTATTGGATGATGAGGCTATTGGATCTTTGCCTTATTGATGCAGCTGGTAGTTCTGTGATGGTCCACCAATGAGAGAGTGCCTTTGTGAAGCTCTGATGGATTTCAGGATTGTGTCAGAAATGAAGATTGCCTTAAATGATGATCCTGACCAGGGGAGAGAGAGAAATACATTTTCCTGTTTGACAGGACGGGATGGTGGAAACATTGATCTTTCAGCATGTTTACCAGGATTGTGATGTAGACAGTGTTTGTCTCTCACAGCCTCTTTTAGAGGTCATTATACCTTTGGATTGATATATTTTTCTGTAAAAATGCTTCAAAAAGGTAGTTGCAAGCAAACATTTGAAACGTTCAACTTCCAGTTGATTCGTAAAGCACTGTTGAAGGTTAACATTTAGCCTTATGTAGCTTCCCTTTATCACATAACCAATCGCTAACGGAGAAAAAGCATGTCTCACCAGAAAGACCTGTCGGTTGCAAGGTTAGAAAGTTATCCAAAAAGAACTAGTCGAGCAAAAAAAAAGCCAAAGCATGAGTTTGCATCCAGCTCTTTCGTACCACTAGTAACAGCAGGCATACACAGTATTACTACTGGCTTTTCATACCAAGCACACTGTCCGAGAGCTAACGGATCAAACATGTCTGTCTCAACCCTTTGGTTAAATAATTATTGAATTCCAATGTATTGTTTGGCAACTACCTTAGTTAATAGTTACTATAAACATCTTGTCATGTATATTGAATTGAACATATTGTGAAGCCAAGTGTTAATTTGCCATCTTTGAAACTATCATTTCCACATCGAGCTAGTCAATTGACTATACCATCATCAACTTTTTCTTAACGATCTCAAGTGGGTGACAATTCTATTTTTGGCATGTATGAAAATCTCTAGTTTTGAACATACTTTTTATATTTGCGTATTTGTCATTTTGCGTTGTTACTCTGTACAGTTGATGTGCCACTTGCTCTTAGTGTCCTCATCATGCATTGGGATGGAGATCAGCCTTTCTACTTTATACCATGATTCCAGAAATTGTCTATTTACTTACAGAATGATCCTGTTTACAGAGAGGTTCTACATGGAAAACCTAGAAATATATTATATCCGTAGCCTACATGAGAGCTATGACGTTGTGAAAGAGAATAGTTATGGCAAAGATGGTCTCACTCCAGTAAATATCTCTAAAAACCTTATGTGGGGGGTTGAGGTTGACTGTTTTAAACTGGCCCTGGTTGGAGCAGCCCTGCACTCAGCAGCACTGGATTTGGTCTCTGTTCCACACATCACTCTGAACACAAAAAGGGGAACACACTGGTTTGTTTTTGTACTGTATTGTTCCTGGCTGCACTGTAGCTAGACTAGACTAGACTAGCATGGGGCATTTTAAAGACACTTAGCTTTCACGTTTGACTTCATTGGGACCAACCAAAATGACATACCGAGGTTACTTTTGACACCATAACACACTATTGTTGATTGATAGCATGGTTACTGCTGTGCTGCCATGGTTACTGTACATTAGCATACCTCCACTTCAGAAAATGTTGTGACATCACTTCTTCCTGTCGTAGCTACATTAGTCAGGTTGTCAAGAAACCGGAGTCATGATATTAGTGGGTTGGCATGGTCTCATTGTAGTTCAAACTATTCTCATCCCTAGTAAATAACTACTTTTAGTTTTCAATAATGTTCTTACACTAATTTTGGTAGTATCATGTTTCCTTTTCATGATTTAGTAAACATTCTATTTATTGTTGCTTTGCTTTGTGTTTGCTCTCAGATTCACCATTCCTATGAATAGTTTCAGAGCCCCAGGGTTTGGTATGCTTTAAAAAACATTTCTTTAACGGCATCTAATTCTCTGCATGGTTTGTCTGTCCGCATGCCTGTCTGGCTGTACGTCTGTGTAACACTGTATTTGCACAGTAGAAGAAAACTGGAGGACTAAATCCTATCCCAGAAAACCCAGCGTGAATGTCTCTTCTTCTTTGGTGTACTAAGGATACAAAGGACTTGTCCAAATGAATTCCACATTAGATTTAAAAAAATGTAAATGCTCAGTTTTTGTAGGGAAATTACCCAGCACTTAAACAAGATAATGGACAATAGACTTGACTGTGTTTAGAGTAAGAGGAATATGGATTAGCTAGGCTCCGAGTGTATTTATGCTGGCTTCACATGCTCATGGGAAATGGGGAAGTGGAACAATTAAGTCCGACATGATTGTGTTTAAGTGCTTTTGAAGTCGGAAAAATTCTTAAACTAATAGGATTTTAGCTAGTTTATCAAGGTTGCTAATAATAAAGTTAGCTAGCTTGCTTAACATTGACAATATGGTCAAACTAGCTACCTTCTCCATATTGATGAGGTCGTAGTTGTCAAACTGATTTGTTATTTTTTGGGTTGAAAAGTTTAAAGGTCAGTGGTGAAACATCACAACTCGCCAACCTGGGCAACAACATCTTCTGTTTCCCACTTGAAATTCCAACTTGGAGGTTCGCTCAAGTGAAACTTCTCAGTTGGAAATAGGAACTTCTGATACCACATGAACGTGGCATTACACCCATCTAGACTGCTTGTCTCTCCCTAAGAGTGTTTCTAGGGTGTTGGGGACAGACACACAACGTAGACAATGGCTAAAACATCGGACCTTTAAAACACTCCATATGTGGTTGATTGGGAAGGGAATTTTCTGCAGACTCTTATCCACTTAAGCCAGTTGTATTTAAAACCACTGTGGTTAAAAAGAGCTATTCTCGGTTTACATATGTAAATGAAAAAGTTATTTTTGTTGTCTTTCCATTCCATTGTTATAAATGATATCTTGTTGGGACCTATATGCTTTTGACATTTTGTCTCAGACATAAACTCTAAAATATATTTCTGAAAAATGAAGTTGTCTTGTGTGTTAATTGTGATGCTATATTTATGAATCCAAAAATGTATAGTTACCAGACCTATGTCAAGTCAATGTGTTCTTGAGTATCAAAGGCCCTGTCCAGAAACCACAACCGTCCTAGGCACTGGTGTAGATCTGGGACAGTATTCATAAAGCGTCTCAGAGTAGAGTCCTGATCTAAGTTCAGTTTGGCCTTCTTGATAATGAATTAAGATTACTGAACAGAAGACCCTAGATCAGCACCCCTACTGTGAGACGTTTGATCCATATGACCACTGAAATGATTAGAGACCCCGAGAGAGTTTGGGGAGAGAGTCTCTTTGTTTGCTACTCGCTGGGTGAACCATGTACCTGCAGGGGGGTCGTAACAGCAGTGTGACACATTGTACTGTAACTTCCCCTGCTACTCGCTGGGTGAACCATGTACCTGCAGGGGGGTCGTAACAGCAGTGTGACACATTGTACTGTAACTTCCCCTGGAGTTTCACTAGATGTCAGTGGAGATGTAAAATAAGATGTCTGTGTTGGAGAAACACATCTGAAGAAGAGAACAATATGAGACCGACCGTTTGTTAGCCGCCCAGATATCTGTTCGGCTTTAACTCAGTTATTCAGTTATTCATTCACAAAATACATCAAAGCCATACATTACCAGGTGTATTTCAACAGTATCGCCATAGGAACTACAACCAGCTATCACAATGTTAGGAGAAAATAATATAGTCTCTTTCTCCTAATGTGAAACACTAACCGTACTGGTGTTTAGTTCTCAACACTGAACTGTGAAATGGTGAGTTACTATCCTGATTAAATCAGACTTGAACCAGGCTAGTTAATGACTAATATGTAAGGGAAATATGAGGACAGCTCTGGTAGATACTGAACACCTAAAGACCTACAAGTGCAAAGGTAATGCTAGAAGATAGAGGCCAATGCTCTATAATAATTTAGCATGTACTGTCGCTTAGCAGCAGGCTGGATGCTTCTAAATCAGTGTGATGCATAATTACATTCAGAGAGAGAGAAGAGGGACACCCACACATCCTTGCCCGTGCATTTCAATGTACTCCCCTACCCCACTCAGCCTGCTCATAACAACTAGGAGAGCCCATGATAATTATCTTGTGTAATGTGTGTGTTAGCCTGGAGGGCGGAAATGCAGTGCTAACTTCAAGTGTATATTGTGTCTCTTCTCTCACCTACTCTGGCACAGCACATTTACATTGTAGTCATTTAGCAGAGGCTCTTATCCAGAGCGACTTGCAGTGAGTGTGTTAATCTTTAAAATGGCTAGGTGAGACAACAACACATCACAATCGTATCAAGTGCATTTTCCCTCTAAGTATTTGTTAGCTAGCAGGAAAAGTGGCTTCTTTCTTTAAGATCCTCACCAGTGGAACACAGATGGAAGCATTCAATAAGAGTCTGAAAGAAAAGTTTTATTAGTCAAACACACTCAGGCTCATGGCTGTTTCCTAAGTGATGCTGTAAGCAATGGTAATAGGCTGGCCTTAACAGAGATTAACAGGTGCTGTAGTGGCAACCAGGATCTGGCAACCAAACTAACATAAACTTTGGATTGGGGATAGGATCGGTGTTATCTGGTGATTCATCTTGTTGGCAACTTACATAAACATGAATAGTACATATATCTGTCTTTATACTATGGGCATTTTTATAGCAGTAATAGTTCCTCCGGGGCTTAAGTTTTACGTCACTGGTTATTTGGATGAGATGATCTGATGCTAGATTGTGTGATTAAGTGATTGTAATAGTAATATTAGACATAATACATAGACACTCTTTTTATTATTATTATTTTGGGGTAATAACTTTCAACATGTGGCTCATTCACATGGTACTGTGAAGCAGACTAGTATTTTAGTATATGAGATGGTTTTGTGGTTATTACTGAGTACTGCCTTGTCAGGCTCCGTTAGGCCAGCTAAGAGGTTTTAGGGGTCGTCACTAGTTACCAGAGTCACAAAGTCATAAACCCTGTCTATTTCTTCAATTTCTCTTATTAAAATGTTATTTTAAACCTACCCTTAACCACACTGCTAACCTTATGCCTAACCTTAAATTAATCTCGTAAAAAATCATGAAAACCAAAAATGTTGGTCTTTAATTTTTTGCCAATTTTGACTTTGTGGCTATGGTAAGTAGTGGAAACCAGTCTTAGGGGTTTTAGATGATTGACCATCAGTTGAAGGAGACCTAGTGATGATACAGGCAGCATGTCTGATGTACCCAGTATGTCTTGTGGTTTCAGGTGAGTAAAGATGTCCTTAAGTGCATAAACGTGTTTTTACACATGTTAAGTGAATGTATAAACAAGTAAGGGTATCAGGGAAATAAGCTATGCTAAAGTTATAGATATAGAGAAATATACCTACAGTAGTAGGATATTAATTTGAGACCGTTTACTACAGCAGGAAAATAATCCTGCAGCAACTGGAAATGTGAATTATTATATGGATTATAATTCATGGACATTTTATGTAGGGGTTGATACCTTTTTTGTTAGGGCAACTTTAAAGTGGACATGACAAACTTTAGAAGCCTTATTAAACCTTGAACCCATGACAAATTTGCATTTCCTGCTGTGCAGGGAAATTCTCATCAACAAAAGAGTGATCAAATTAAGATCAAACAGCTGTACTGTGTTGTATACTTAGTGCCTAGCTAGCCACAAGTTTAAATCCTTTAAGAGAATGAGAATTGACATACTGTATTTGTGATTGAGATGATTGACCATCAGTAGGAGACCTAGTGATGATAGAGGCAGCATGTCTGATGTACCCCGTCTGTCTTGGGATTTCAGAATAGAGAGGTACACGTTGTAAACTGCTACATGTGACAATAGGACCCCCTTGCTTCTCCAATAGGGTCAACATGTTGGATGAGAGTAGAAGAGGTTAAGACACAGGGGCTATGCCAGGAATGTGGGGAATCCCATTGATCCCATTGTGTCCCGGTATGGCTCCAAGCATTCCCGTAAACGTTATGGGAAACCCAAGCCAGCTACCTGAAGGGGTGAAACGTGATACCTGTTGGAACATGGTAGACAGAGACAGGAGAAACTGCACTATGGGTTCTGAGAGGAGAGTTAACCTGGGGGAAGGGCTCTCTCTCGTTCCTTTCCTTCTTTGTCACATTGTTTTATTTCTCCCTCTCTCCCTGTGATTCCTCTCTCTCTCCCACTGCATGGAGGAGGTGGAGGTTGCATTTGCCCTCTGACCCCTCTCTGACTTCCTGTGACGGGGCCACTCAGTAGCAGCAGGGGATTGTGGCTGTCGGTGGAGAGGCCAATAAGAGCCCTCCTGAAACTCCTCCAGATCAAGAGCATCACTACCCGAACGCCTGTTCTTCATCCGTTACCCTGGCAACAACACAGCACGAGTTCTTCTCTTGGCCAGAAAGTGTGTGTGTGCGTGGGTAGCCAAGATTCTTCCGAGCTGTTCAGCAAGCCTCCCTGCTGTACGTTGCCATACAATTCTAGCAACTGCTAGATAGAGATGGAGTAAAACAAAAGAACATGTTTACTGCATGGCCTAAATGCAGAATTGATTTTTCTCTCTGTCACTGAAGTTAATCTCAAACTGGTCCTTGGACAAGATTCTGTCATCTATTTTAGAAATACCTTAGAGGATTTGGAATGGTGTGTGTGTGTGTGTGTGTGTGTGTATGGACAGCAGTAGGCACCATTACATTGATGTGGGTTATATTTATTCATAGTTGTGTTGATCCACAGGCTTAGATGGTTTCATCTCTCTCTCCCTTCTACACTGGTGAATTAGGAACACGTCTGGGCTTTTGTGTTCTGTTCCTACAACCCACGTGTGTGTGTGTGTGTGTGTGTGTGTGTGTGTGTGTGTGTGTGTGTCTGAGAGTGGCCCCATGTTCTCCATCCCTCCTCCTCCTCCTCTGTTCACTGAAGACACTTCTCCTTCTTCTCTTAAAATGAGTGGGCTTTAAGGCTGAACATTGAATGTTGTAGGATCAGTCAAAGTTCGACACATGTACAGGTGTAGGCAGGACAGCAGGCTAGAATAACTCATGCAGATCAATGTCTAACAAGACATATTATTCAAATGACTCATTGTCGATCACTCATATTGTGTAACACCACCAGTCACTGCAAAAAAGTACTCTTTCAATAACTTTTTGAATGTATCATTGTTTAACTTCCAAATCACACTTTGTGACTTCAGCTGTATGACAACCCAGGGCACATCTTGATTCTGTTAAGAGCCAGTCACACCAACCCCTGGCATGACTTAGCCTGGAGCCCTCCATGAAGATCACAGCCCCCTCACCAGGTGCTTCAGAAAATCTTCTTCTTAGCATTTTAGCAGCGTTGCTTGGCAACCAAAATTAGCCCCGGCTCTGTCAAACACAACACTGTCATTGGGCAAAATGGTCACTTGTTGTCAGTCGAATTCTGATAATGCCTGTTGATCCATCGACAATGTTTCTCTGCTCAGAACATGTGCTCTTCAACAGAAGCGAGGCTTGAGGGGGGCACTGATTTGTGTGTTCACATGAAAGATATGCCGGTCTTGCTTTGTGTTGTATCTATTCATCCATACACACACACACACACACACACTCCTTGCTCCTTGTGCATTCACACTTCTCCTTCGTTGCTATGGCTTCGGGAGTCATATCTCTTTGTGTACAATTGATGTCTACCCGTCAAGGCTGTTGTCTAACAAAGATATTGTCTTGAAAAGATGAATCATTTTGCTCCACACTGTATGTGCTGCCTTGAGACTACTGATGGAGGGAGACTCATGAGAGTCCAACACAATTCTCTTCAAATGCAGCAGCTCAAACAACTGAAGACAATCGGGAATCTTTGTGGCTCAACCTTTTTGATCGAAAACATCGACATCCTATTTATGAAATGCTCAGACCTGAACTAAATTGCATTGTTGTCGTGTACAGCATATGATACTTCACATCACAGCTGTGGAGGGTTTGCAGTGTTACAATTCTGTGCACGTTTCATTTACAATTTCATGTTGATCATGTTGATTGTGCTTATAGACAGCAAAAGGCAGTACCTCCAATATTTCCTGCTTTTTTAAAATCCAGGAGTCAAGAGAGCGGTTCTTTGCCAGAATACGCCTACACACCCCATGTGTTCTTTCTCCCTCTGAGAACACA
>NC_092153.1:11200871-11400871 GCF_045791955.1 Oncorhynchus clarkii lewisi | reverse complement strand
TGTTCCAGCAGGATGAATGTTCCAGCAGGATGAGTGTTCCAGCGCACCCAGCAGGATGAATGTTCCAGCAGGATGAATGTTCCAGCAGGATGAGTGTTCCAGCAGGATGAGTGTTCCAGCGCACCCAGCAGGATGAATGTTCCAGCGCACCCAGCAGGATGAGTGTTCCAGTGCACCCAGCAGGATGAGTGTTCCAGTGCCCCCAGCAGGATGAATGTTCCAGCAGGATGAATGTTCCAGCAGGATGAGTGTTCCAGCGCACCCAGCAGGATGAATGTTCCAGCAGGATGAATGTTCCAGCGCACCTAGCAGGATGAATGTTCCAGCTCACCCAGCAGGATGAGTGTTCCAGCAGGATGAATGTTCCAGCGCACCCAGCAGGATGAGTGTTCCAGCAGGATGCATGTTCCAGCGCTCCCAGCAGGATGAGTGTTCCAGCGCACCCAGCAGGATGAGTGTTCCAGCAGGATGAATGTTGCAGCGCACCCAGCAGGATGAATGTTCCAGCAGGATGAGTGTTCCAGCGCACCCAGCAGGATGAATGTTCCAGCAGGATGAATGTTCCAGCAGGATGAGTGTTCCAGCAGGATGAGTGTTCCAGCGCACCCAGCAGGATGAGTGTTCCAGCAGGATGAATGTTCCAGCGCACCTAGCAGGATGAATGTTCCAGCTCACCCAGCAGGATGAGTGTTCCAGCAGGATGAATGTTCCAGCGCACCCAGCAGGATGAGTGTTCCAGCAGGATGCATGTTCCAGTGCTCCCAGCAGGATGAGTGTTCCAGCGCACCCAGCAGGATGAGTGTTCCAGCAGGATGAATGTTGCAGCGCACCCAGCAGGATGAATGTTCCAGCAGGATGAATGTTCCAGCAGGATGAGTGTTCCAGCGCACCCAGCAGGATGAATGTTCCAGCAGGATGAATGTTCCAGCAGGATGAGTGTTCCAGCAGGATGAGTGTTCCAGCGCACCCAGCAGGATGAATGTTCCAGCGCACCCAGCAGGATGAGTGTTCCAGTGCACCCAGCAGGATGAGTGTTCCAGTGCACCCAGCAGGATGAATGTTCCAGCAGGATGAATGTTCCAGCAGGATGAGTGTTCCAGCGCACCCAGCAGGATGAATGTTCCAGCAGGATGAATGTTCCAGCGCACCTAGCAGGATGAATGTTCCAGCTCACCCAGCAGGATGAGTGTTCCAGCAGGATGAATGTTCCAGCGCACCCAGCAGGATGAGTGTTCCAGCAGGATGCATGTTCCAGCGCTCCCAGCAGGATGAGTTTTCCAGCGCACCCAGCAGGATGAGTGTTCCAGCAGGATGAATGTTGCAGCGCACCCAGCAGGATGAATGTTCCAGCAGGATGAATGTTCCAGCAGGATGAGTGTTCCAGCGCACCCAGCAGGATGAATGTTCCAGCAGGATGAATGTTCCAGCAGGATGAGTGTTCCAGCAGGATGAGTGTTCCAGCGCACCCAGCAGGATGAATGTTCCAGAGCACCCAGCAGGATGAGTGTTCCAGTGCACCCAGCAGGATGAGTGTTCCAGTGCACCCAGCAGGATGAATGTTCCAGCAGGATGAATGTTCCAGCAGGATGAGTGTTCCAGCGCACCCAGCAGGATGAATGTTCCAGCGCACCCAGCAGGATAAGTGTTCCAGTGCACCCAGCAGGATGAGTGTTCCAGTGCACCCAGCAGGATGAATGTTCCAGCAGGATGAATGTTCCAGCAGGATGAGTGTTCCACCAGGATGAATGTTCCAGCGCACCCAGCAGGATGAGTGTTACAGCAGGATGATTGTTCCAGCGCACCCAGCAGGATAAGTGTTCCAGCGCACCCAGCAGGATGAATGTTCCAGCGCACCCAGCAGGATGAGTGTTCCAGCAGGATGACTGTTCCAGCGCACCCAGCAGGATGAGTGTTCCAGCAGGATGCATGTTCCAGCGCTCCCATTAGGATGAGTGTTCCAGCGCACCCAGCAGGATGAGTGTTCCAGCAGGATGAATGTTGCAGCGCACCCAGCTGGATGAATGTTCCAGCAGGATGAATGTTCCAGCAGGATGAGTGTTCCAGCGGGATGAGTGTTCCAGCAGGATGAGTGTTCCAGCAGGATGAGTGTTCCAGCAGGATGAGTGTTCCAGCGCACCCAGCAGGATGAGTGTTCCAGTAGGATGAATGTTCCAGCGCACCCAGCAGGATGAATGTTCCAGCGCACCCAGCAGGATGAGTGTTCCAGTGCACCCAGCAGGATGCGTGTTCCAGCGAACCCAGCAGGATGAATGTTCCAGCAGGATGAATGTTCCAGCGCTCCCAGCAGGATGAGTGTTCCAGCAGGATGAATGTTCCAGCGCACCCAGCAGGATGAATGTTCCAGCGCACCCAGCAGGATGAATGTTCCAGCAGGATGAGTGTTCCAGCAGGATGAGTGTTCCAGCGCACCCAGCAGGATGAATGTTCCAGCACACCCAGCAGGATGAGTGTTCCAGCGCACCCAGCAGGATGAGTGTTCCAGCAGGATGAGTGTTCCAGCAGGATGAGTGTTCCAGTGCACCCAGCAGGATGAGTGTTCCAGCGCACCCAGCAGGATGAATGTTCCAGCAGGATGAATGTTCCAGCGCTCCCAGCAGGATGAGTGTTCCAGCAGGATGAATGTTCCAGCGCACCCAGCAGGATGAATGTTCCAGTGCACCCAGCAGGATGAATGTTCCAGCAGGATGAATGTTCCAGCGCTCCCAGCAGGATGAATGTTCCAGCAGGATGAGTGTTCCAGCAGGATGAATGTTCCAGTGCACCCAGCAGGATGAGTGTTCCAGCAGGATGAATGTTCCAGCAGGATGAGTGTTCCAGCGCACCCAGCAGGATGAGTGTTCCAGCACACCCAGCAGGATGAGTGTTCCAGCAGGATGAGTGTTCCAGCGCTCCCAGCAGGATGAGTGTTCCAGCGCACCCAGCAGGATGAATGTTCCAGTGCACCTAGCAGGATGAATGTTCCAGCGCTCCCAGCAGGATGAATGTTCCAGCAGGATGAGTGTTCCAGCAGGATGAATGTTCCAGTGCACCCAGCAGGATGAGTGTTCCAGCAGGATGAATGTTCCAGCAGGATGAGTGTTCCAGCGCACCCAGCAGGATGAGTGTTCCAGCACACCCAGCAGGATGAGTGTTCCAGCAGGATGAGTGTTCCAGCGCTCCCAGCAGGATGAGTGTTCCAGCGCACCCAGCAGGATGAATGTTCCAGCAGGATGAATGTTCCAGCGCTCCCAGCAGGATGAGTGTTCCAGCAGGATGAATGTTCCAGCGCACCCAGCAGGATGAATGTTCCAGCGCTCCCAGCAGGATGAATGTTCCAGCAGGATGAGTGTTCCAGCACTCCCAGCAGGATGAGTGTTCCAGCAGGTTGAATGTTCCAGCGCACCCAGCAGGGTGAGTGTTCCAGCAGGATGAATGTTCCAGCGCACCCAGCAGGATGAGTGTTCCAGCAGGATGAATGTTCCAGCGCACCCAGCAGGATAAATGTTCCAGCAGGATGAGTGTTCCAGCGCACCCAGCAGGATGAGTGTTCCAGCGCTCCCAGCAGGATGAGTGTTCCAGCGCACCCAGCAGGATGAATGTTCCAGCGCAACCAGCAGGATGAATGTTCCAGCAGGATGAGTGTTCCAGCGCACCCAGCAGGATGAGTGTTCCAGCGCAACCAGCAGGATGAATGTTCCAGCAGGATGAATGTTCCAGCAGGATGAGTGTTCCAGCAGGATGAGTGTTCCAGCAGGATGAATGTTCCAGCGCACCCAGCAGGATGAATGTTCCAGCGCACCCAGCAGGATGAGTGTTCCAGTGCACCCAGCAGGATGAGTGTTCCAGCGCACCCAGCAGGATGAGTGTTCCAGCCACCTAGTCTATATTATTGTGTACTTTGTGTGCCGGTGTGGGAAGTGTGTCCTCTCTTGTCTTCTATTGTTTCACTAACTGTCGCTGACTGTTTTTTGTAAAGAGGGAGGCCGCCCTCAACAAGACTCCCCAAGCTTTGCCGCAGAAAAGAAAACATTGGAATGATTGGCAGAGTTGTCTATTGCAGTTGCAAAATACAATGTTCTCTTTAGAAATGGACAACTTCCCGAGAATGGTAGGAATTGTACTAAATCGGTCAAATTCTTCCAATCACGACACTGCAGAATCTCTAGGACTATTTACATACAGCTAGTCCTGTATTGAATTGACTGATTTTGGAAAATGATATTAAAATAGAATAGTGAATCATCATGAACCATAGTCCAGGTGTAGAGAAGACATAAGAGAGTGATAAGAGAGTGATGCCTTATAAAAGGCTTTACTTCAGTAGTAAAGTTTGAGGTTCTGCATGACACACCGCAGGACATGGGGAAACTGGTTCCTTGTTTGCCCTTCATTTTGAAACGCCTACACATCTCCAAGCCAGAGACACAACAGGGATGGTGTAATTAATACGGGGCAATATTAACAAGCCCCCAAAATTATACTGTCTAATATGGGTTCTTGTTGGGCTCTGTCAATGTTCTGTTGGGCTCTGTCAATGTTCATGCAAAGCATTCTCCCTAAACACATAACACTCCTCTTCTCATTTTGCCCAGTGCCCAACCACTATCTCTTAGAGAGTACTCTTTCCTTCCCAGCGGTGATTTGATATGTAATTAATCGTAAATTCTGAGTGACTTAACTGTCTGATAGCCTCTCTCCCCCCCCCCCCTTCTCTCACTCTTTCTCCATCTTACTCTCTCTCTCTCTGTCTTTCTCTCACCCCCCTCTCTCTGTCTTACTTTAGCTCTCTCTCTCCTTCTCTCTTTCTCTCTCACTTGATCTCCCTCTCTCTCCCCCTTCTCTCCCCATCTTACTCTCTCTCTCTGTCTCTCTCTCTCTGTCTCTGTCTCTCTCTGTCTCTCTCTCTCTGTCTCTGTCTCTCTCTGTCTCTCTCTCTCTCTCCCTCTCTCTCTCTCCTCTCTCCTCTCTCTCACTCGATCTCTCTCTCCTCTCTCTCACTCGATCTCTCTCTCCTCTCTCTCTCCTCTCTCTCTCTCTCACTCGATCTCTCTCTCCTCTCTCTCTCCTCTCTCTCTCTCTCTCTCTCCTCTCTCTCACTCAATCTCTCTCTCTCTCTCTCTCTCTCTCTCTCTCTCTCCTCTCTCTCACTCAATCTCTCTCTCCTCTCTCTCTCTCCTCTCTCTCACTCGATCTCTCTCACCCCCCTCTCTCTCCTCTCTCTCACTCGATCTCTCTCTCTCTAACAGTCAGTCTGTTTTCATATTCCGGTGAAGAAGTGTATATTTTCCACCCACCCAGATTTGAGCCCTTTAGACACCAACACATTACCTGAATGTAAATGACTATGGTGTGAGCCAGCCACTCTGGGAATATTGCTAAAACATTCAGTGAGATGTTTCAAGCTACACCGCACAGAGACTCGATAACGCATACTTTCATTACATAAGTTAGAGTTACTGTCTTTTTCCATACAATTGTCACACACTGTAGGCTATACAGAAAAACATTGGAAACCTTACATCTAGACTAGCTTCAATAACATTGGTCTAGATTCACCCGTTTGGGTTGGGTCGAGGCACAGCAGGTCTTCTGATCCATGGATTTCTCCCCAAACTGCTGGTTAATTCATTCTAATTAGATTTGACCCTTGTGACTCTTGAGGTTAAATAATTCCCATTGATTTTGTGTGCTCGTTGCTGTTGCTCAGATAGTGAATGGAGCAGAAAGATACTGTGGCTGTTATATAAGGGTTATAGCTAGTCTCTGTGTCCATACAAGGCCTGAATTAAGAACACATCTTCCTAGTCACAAGGCTGTCAATATAATAGCTGATGAAGGAAGGGAAATGGGTAATGACGTTCAATACTAAGATGTGAATTGTGTGTGTGTGTCGGCGCTGGAGTGCTTTGCGTGGGGTATGGAGTGGTCAGCTGGCGGGTGTTTTCTGGGTAGGTACTGTGGGGGCTAAAAGCTCTGGAAAGCAGTGTGTGGGAAGGAAGCCTCCTCTCTCACACACACACACACACACGCCGACACACGCTCGGAAGTGTTAAGCTGAGGGTGGGAGGCGCTAGGTAGTTAAGCTTGCTTGCAGCTTGCCCATTGATCAGTATGGACTGGGACTGCCACAACAGACAGATGGACAGACAGACAGACAGAGGACAACACCTATACTCTGTAGGCTACTGCAGAGAGTGAGAGAGAGAGCAAAAGAGAGTGAGATTGCCACAACAGGTTTCCATAGACTGCTGTAGAGAGAGTGAGAGGGAGACGGAGAGATGAGAGAATTGAAGATCAGATATGAAAGAACGGTGACCAGTGAATGGAGAGAAGAGAGAGAAGATAAATAATAACAAAAAATATGCAAAACAAGACTAAGACAAAAATCGAGAGAGAGAGAGAGAGAGAGAGAGAGAGAGAGAGAGAGAGAGAGAGAGAGAGAGAGAGAGGAGCCAGAGCACGTTGTTCGGAGTGTTCTGAGCAGACACTGTCTGGACCATGTGCACAGGTAAGAACTCACTATCTCAGCTGTGCGTGTGTGTGTGTGCATACTGTATGTGGTTGTATATGTGTGTCTTTGTATTTGGAGCACTACAGACGATTCACAGCTACAGCTGTGTTAAATTTGCCTAGATATTGCTCTGCAGTCAAACAGTCACGCTGCTGATTACTCTGAAATCCTATCAGTACTGTTCCGCTTACAGTACTCTTTCAAAATGAGCTCTACCGATCATGTTGTAGAAATGTGATAAGGATATTTGCCTTACCAATGTCTCCAGTCTTGTTGAGATGAAGGAGAAGGAATCATTTACCATTGACAACAGCTGCTAAGGAAAAAGAGGGTGTTTGTGCGTGCGTGCGCGTGCGTGTGTGTTCACTTATGATTTGTTCCTGGACATTTCTTTCGGAAGCAATGATATTGGGAAAGTGGTGAGAGTGCCGGTGTGTGTGTTGGGGGTATGGTGAAGGCTGAAGAGGGTGGGGCCCAAGATAGGTGGTTGATATTGCCTTTTTTTTTAGACTTGTCTAAGTAGATTTCACGTTAGTGTTCCTTATAGTAGAGTTTTGCCACTTTAAAATCTTTGGTGTCTTTTTGTTTCTTTACGAGTGTCTGTGGGTTTAGACTTGGTAGTGATAGAGCAGGTGTGTTAGGAGGAATAAATAACAAGTCGTCTGCCACTCATGCAAGAAATTATTGAAGAAGAAAGGCTGTGACTCTGAAGATTGACTACACAAATAATTATCACTCTCTCTCTCTTTGTCAATTGCTGAGATGTTGACTCGCATTACCTTTTGACTTCTTTGATTTTCAATTTCTAATTGATTTGAAGCAATCGATGTGTCATGTACTTGCGACAGTATACTCACAGTCTCGATGAACCGTCTGTCTCCGTCTTCATTGCCAGACGTCGAATAACCAACCATGGCATGAAAAACACATTTGATTGTGACATTGGTTAAGCCTATATTGACCTATAAGAGACCCCTCCTACGACTGGCCTGGGGGTTTCGGAAGTGTTTGCGGTAGACAATGAGATCAGCGGTAATTATGGAGAATGTATGTCTTCTGTGGATAGGCACCAACTTGCCTTGGCGGAAGGCATTACGAAGCGCGGCACTTCTGACCCCTAGCCTTGGTGTGCGGTCCATAAAATAAAACCCTCGAGGCCCAGCGCAGGCAGGCTAAGGATATGGACGGGGAATCGACACGAGGAGGAGATGAGAGGATATTGGTAAGACATCATGAGGTAGCCTTGGCTACATTCTCGATAATGCACTTTTTACGCGTTTGAAAGAACTTTCCTGTCCACTTTCTCCTGGCCGCTTCTTAGGAACAGAAGTCGGTTTGTTTCTCAATGTTTTCTCAGATCGGCTACAACTCGGCGTGGACCGTTCAACACATGCAGTCACAAAAGGTAGGCTGGTTGAATTGATAAACCATTTTCTTTAGCTTAGGGGTTGAGCTACTTTAGTGGTGAGAATAATGGCTAGATGTTCTGAAATCTGGTTGCTCTGAAAATAATGTTATATCATGTTTGCTTGCAGGGCAAAATAGAGTGCCACATTCCAATGCGCTTATCACATTTGTTTATTCTGTAAATTAAACTGATGAAAGTTGTAAGAGTATTCTACTTTAATCATTAAAGTTGTTAAGGCAATGCTATAACGAAGCTATATATAGGCTACTGCAGAATTATGGGGCAAGTTATGGTCCAGTGTGTGTGGTAGCGCAACAAAGTGTGTGGTCTCGCGGCTTGGCGCAGCCAGGGTCTCACGGTCGGACGAAGTTGGCTCCAGATCACTGGAATGCGCATAGCGTTTTGATCTCTTTTAGAAACACAACGGTCGCTCATTAACTAAATGACACTTGTCTATTTTAACATAGAACCGTGAACCGTGAACCAACCATAATGTTAAACGAAACGGATTTTGAGAAAGGTTTCTGGAGTTAACTGGGGTTTTTGCCTTTTGGAGGAGAGAATGGACAGCCTGGTCTCATAGACTAGACGTAACATATCAACACTCAAATCAGAATATGTTAAGTTTGGTATGGTTATATAAGATAGAAGGTTACTTAATGCAAAAACGGAGGGTGGTATAACACAAACCCAAAGGTTCATCCCAATGGTTGCGTTCAAATCTCATCACGGGTGTCTAGCAACAAAGGTTGTGTGTTCGAATCTCATCACGGACAACTTTAGCAATTTAGCTAATTAGCAACTTTGCAACTACTTAGCATGTTAGCTAACCCAAAGCCTTTAACCTCACTAGGGTATGTGGGACACTAGCATCCCACCTGGCCAACATCCAGTGAAATTGCAGAGCGCCAAATTCAAATACAGAAATACTCATAAAAATTCTGAAAACATACAAGTATTTTACATAGGTTTAAATATGAACTTCTTGTGAATCCTAACACGGTGTCAGATTTTTTTTTTAAATGATGGCGAAAGCATACCTTACGATTTTTGAGAACATCGCCCAGCAGACAAATCATTACAAACAGTAACCAGCCAAGTAGAAGAGTTACACAATTCAGAAATAGAGAGAAAATTAATCAGTTACCTTTGATGATCTTCATATGGTTGCACTCAGAAGACATTAATTTACTCAATAAATGTTCGTTTTTTTTTTCGATAGTCTCTCTTTATATCCAAAAACCTCAGTTTTGTTCGCGCGTTTTCTTCAGTAATCCACAGGCTCAAACGCAGTCACAACAGGCAGACAAAAAAATCCAAATTGTATCCGTAAAGTTCATAGAAACATGTCAAACGATGTTTATATTCAATCCTCAGGTTGTTTTTAGCCTAAATAATCAATAATATTTCAACCGGACCAAAAACTGTGTCAATATAAAAGGTAAACAAGAAAGGCACTCTCTGTCGCGTGCATGAAAAGCTCTGTGACACTGCAGGGTCCACTCATTCAGACTGCTCTTACTCCCTCATTTTTCAGAAGACAAGCCTGAAACAATGTCTAAAGACTGTTGATATCTAGTGGAAGGCATAGGAACTGCATTGAATAGAAAACTACAACAACAACAAAAAAATCCTACTTCTTGAATGGATTTTTCTCAGGTTTTCGCCTGCCAAATCAGTTCTGTTATACTCACAGACACTATTTTAACAGTTTTGGAATTGGTGTTTCCTATCAAAATCGACTAATTATATGCATATCCTATCTTCTGGGCCTGAGTAGCAGGCAGTTTAATTTGGGCACGCTTTTCATCCAAAATTCCAAATGCTGCCCCCTACCCTAGAGATGTTAACCTAACTCCTAACCCTAACCTTAAAGGAAAGATTCACCCATTTCTGAGTGATGTTCTATCCATTCCTGGGGTCATTTCATGTTTTCATGTGTATCTGAGCTATTGCCATTCTAGCAGGCAGAAATTAGGCCGGTATGACGTAACATTGTGATACAGCTGCTCTCACAACCCTGGAAGTTAATAAGAATACAACTTTTGGATTGCGAAAACGTCTAACGTACATGTCCGATTTCAATACAGGTCGATGTCAACGCGGGAGGCTGTCTTCTCTTGAATGAGCCATTACAGTATTCCTACCTTGAGAAATGTGTAATTTAAGAGGGTCCACCACATTGTCTGCCTCTTCAGTCCAGGGTGCATTGCATTGTGCCATTGCATGGCCATTGTGAATGTCAGACTCCACTCTGTGAGGCACATCGATCTGCAGGTTGAACATGGTGAGATTGTAGTCTCCATGGCCATTGTGAATGTCAGACTCCACTCTGTGAGGCACATCGATCTGCAGGTTGAACATGGTGAGATTGTAGTCTCCATGGCCATTGTGAATGTCAGACTCCACTCTGTGAGGCACATCGATCTGCAGGTTGAACATGGTGAGATTGTAGTCTCCATGGCCATTGTGAATGTCAGACTCCACTCTGTGAGGCACATCGATCTGCAGGTTGAACATGGTGAGATTGTAGTCTCCATGGCCATTGTGAATGTCAGACTCCACTCTGTGAGGCACATCGATCTGCAGGTTGAACATGGTGAGATTGTAGTCTCCATGGCCATTGTGAATGTCAGACTCCACTCTGTGAGGCACATCGATCTGCAGGTTGAACATGGTGAGATTGTAGTCTCCATGGCCATTGTGAATGTCAGACTCCACTCTGTGAGGCACATCGATCTGCAGGTTGAACATGGTGACATTGTAGTCTCCATGGCCATTGTGAATGTCAGACTCCACTCTGTGAGGCACATCGATCTGCAGGTTGAACATGGTGACATTGTAGTCTCCATGGCCATTGTGAATGTCAGACTCCACTCTGTGAGGCACATCGATCTGCAGGTTGAACATGGTGACATTGTAGTCTCCATGGCCATTGTGAATGTCAGACTCCACTCTGTGAGGCACATCGATCTGCAGGTTGAACATGGTGACATTGTAGTCTCCATGGCCATTGTGAATGTCAGACTCCACTCTGTGAGGCACATCGATCTGCAGGTTGAACATGGTGACATTGTAGTCTCCATGGCCATTGTGAATGTCAGACTCCACTCTGTGAGGCACATCGATCTGCAGGTTGAACATGGTGACATTGTAGTCTCCATGGCCATTGTGAATGTCAGACTCCACTCTGTGAGGCACATCGATCTGCAGGTTGAACATGGTGACATTGTAGTCTCCATGGCCATTGTGAATGTCAGACTCCACTCTGTGAGGCACATCGATCTGCAGGTTGAACATGGTGACATTGTAGTCTCCATGGCCATTGTGAATGTCAGACTCCACTCTGTGAGGCACATCGATCTGCAGGTTGAACATGGTGACATTGTAGTCTCCATGGCCATTGTGAATGTCAGACTCCACTCTGTGAGGCACATCGATCTGCAGGTTGAACATGGTGACATTGTAGTCTCCATGGCCATTGTGAATGTCAGACTCCACTCTGTGAGGCACATCGATCTGCAGGTTGAACATGGTGAGATTGTAGTCTCCATGGCCATTGTGAATGTCAGACTCCACTCTGTGAGGCACATCGATCTGCAGGTTGAACATGGTGAGATTGTAGTCTCCATGGCCATTGTGAATGTCAGACTCCACTCTGTGAGGCACATCGATCTGCAGGTTGAACATGGTGAGATTGTAGTCTCCATGGCCATTGTGAATGTCAGACTCCACTCTGTGAGGCACATCGATCTGCAGGTTGAACATGGTGACATTGTAGTCTCCATGGCCATTGTGAATGTCAGACTCCACTCTGTGAGGCACATCGATCTGCAGGTTGAACATGGTGAGATTGTAGTCTCCATGGCCATTGTGAATGTCAGACTCCACTCTGTGAGGCACATCGATCTGCAGGTTGAACATGGTGAGATTGTAGTCTCCATGGCCATTGTGAATGTCAGACTCCACTCTGTGAGGCACATCGATCTGCAGGTTGAACATGGTGAGATTGTAGTCTCCATGGCCATTGTGAATGTCAGACTCCACTCTGTGAGGCACATCGATCTGCAGGTTGAACATGGTGACATTGTAGTCTCCATGGCCATTGTGAATGTCAGACTCCACTCTGTGAGGCACATCGATCTGCAGGTTGAACATGGTGACATTGTAGTCTCCATGGCCATTGTGAATGTCAGACTCCACTCTGTGAGGCACATCGATCTGCAGGTTGAACATGGTGAGATTGTAGTCTCCATGGCCATTGTGAATGTCAGACTCCACTCTGTGAGGCACATCGATCTGCAGGTTGAACATGGTGAGATTGTAGTCTCCATGGCCATTGTGAATGTCAGACTCCACTCTGTGAGGCACATCGATCTGCAGGTTGAACATGGTGACATTGTAGTCTCCATGGCCATTGTGAATGTCAGACTCCACTCTGTGAGGCACATCGATCTGCAGGTTGAACATGGTGACATTGTAGTCTCCATGGCCATTGTGAATGTCAGACTCCACTCTGTGAGGCACATCGATCTGCAGGTTGAACATGGTGACATTGTAGTCTCCATGGCCATTGTGAATGTCAGACTCCACTCTGTGAGGCACATCGATCTGCAGGTTGAACATGGTGACATTGTAGTCTCCATGGCCATTGTGAATGTCAGACTCCACTCTGTGAGGCACATCGATCTGCAGGTTGAACATGGTGAGATTGTAGTCTCCATGGCCATTGTGAATGTCAGACTCCACTCTGTGAGGCACATCGATCTGCAGGTTGAACATGGTGACATTGTAGTCTCCATGGCCATTGTGAATGTCAGACTCCACTCTGTGAGGCACATCGATCTGCAGGTTGAACATGGTGAGATTGTAGTCTCCATGGCCATTGTGAATGTCAGACTCCACTCTGTGAGGCACATCGATCTGCAGGTTGAACATGGTGACATTGTAGTCTCCATGGCCATTGTGAATGTCAGACTCCACTCTGTGAGGCACATCGATCTGCAGGTTGAACATGGTGAGATTGTAGTCTCCATGGCCATTGTGAATGTCAGACTCCACTCTGTGAGGCACATCGATCTGCAGGTTGAACATGGTGACATTGTAGTCTCCATGGCCATTGTGAATGTCAGACTCCACTCTGTGAGGCACATCGATCTGCAGGTTGAACATGGTGAGATTGTAGTCTCCATGGCCATTGTGAATGTCAGACTCCACTCTGTGAGGCACATCGATCTGCAGGTTGAACATGGTGACATTGTAGTCTCCATGGCCATTGTGAATGTCAGACTCCACTCTGTGAGGCACATCGATCTGCAGGTTGAACATGGTGACATTGTAGTCTCCATGGCCATTGTGAATGTCAGACTCCACTCTGTGAGGCACATCGATCTGCAGGTTGAACATGGTGAGATTGTAGTCTCCATGGCCATTGTGAATGTCAGACTCCACTCTGTGAGGCACATCGATCTGCAGGTTGAACATGGTGAGATTGTAGTCTCCATGGCCATTGTGAATGTCAGACTCCACTCTGTGAGGCACATCGATCTGCAGGTTGAACATGGTGACATTGTAGTCTCCATGGCCATTGTGAATGTCAGACTCCACTCTGTGAGGCACATCGATCTGCAGGTTGAACATGGTGACATTGTAGTCTCCATGGCCATTGTGAATGTCAGACTCCACTCTGTGAGGCACATCGATCTGCAGGTTGAACATGGTGACATTGTAGTCTCCATGGCCATTGTGAATGTCAGACTCCACTCTGTGAGGCACATCGATCTGCAGGTTGAACATGGTGACATTGTAGTCTCCATGGCCATTGTGAATGTCAGACTCCACTCTGTGAGGCACATCGATCTGCAGGTTGAACATGGTGACATTGTAGTCTCCATGGCCATTGTGAATGTCAGACTCCACTCTGTGAGGCACATCGATCTGCAGGTTGAACATGGTGACATTGTAGTCTCCATGGCCATTGTGAATGTCAGACTCCACTCTGTGAGGCACATCGATCTGCAGGTTGAACATGGTGACATTGTAGTCTCCTAAATGGATTGTGCAGTTTGTTTAGGCGATTTTACAGCCAACTAGCTACTTCACATGCTGATGATGCATTTTGGTATTATTGTGTGTAGCTACGTTTGCTAGCTATATAGCTAGCCAGCCAGCAAAAAGAGCATTGCATTGTGGGTTTTGTTGTTGACTTGAGCTGCAACGGATTTCCACAACAATTTTCATGTTGCTCCCGACCTTATTATAACGATAAAAATAAACATTTGTTCACAAAATATGTTGTTCTCACATATGTGTTATTTAGCACTGTAAATGATAGGAGTTAGTGGTTTTGGTGGATCTTTCTTTTAACCCTAACTTTAACCCATAGCCTAGCTAACATTAGCCACCTAGCTAACGTTAGCCACAACAAATTGGAATTCGTAACATACGTATTGCAAATTCGTAACATATCATACAAATTGTAAATCATAACATATACGAAATGGATGATGGACTTCCACAAATTAATACCTATACTAATTTGAGCATCTCGGATGTTTGTTTACTATGTTACATCTACCCCCGAGTCTAGGTTGGAGGGGTGGTATGTGAGGAGAGGGGGAATTCTTGTGTGTTTTGGAATGCGATTACCCAGGGGAGAACCCATGACTGAAAAGAGGGAGAGAAGGGGCCAGAAGGAAGAATGAGGCAAGTTCTGAAAGGACTACGCACATTCCTCGGCTTCCTCATTAGTTCTAAATGGCATTTGGGTTGCTGACATGTTGTTTCGTCTTCATGATACTGTCTATGCAGATGGATCTGCTGACTGACAGCCCAGTGTCCAAGGGAAAGTAGTCAGATGACGAAGACTAACTAGGCTACTAGCACTCTCACCTATTTTACACCAAAACTACTGTTTCTTTCACATAAATAGAAAAAAAGCACATGATTATGCTACCACCAGCACATTTCTTTGTTTGCACTGCAACATTGTAGATATAGCCTGAGCCTAATGTAAAATGCGTTCACAGTTATATGTTAGTTTGGATTTCTAGCCTGTTTTTTTCCCAATCCTTTCCAACAGGTAGAGAGGTATGGTAGGCTACAGAGCTACAGGTGTAGGTTATTAATTTGACCAGTTTCTCACAACAGGAAAATAATCCTGCTGCAACAGGAAATTTAAATTATTGTGTGGATTATAATTAAAGGACATGTTTGTAGGTGTTGATACAAACTTTAGAAGTATTTTTAAACTGTGAACACACTACATGTTTCCATTTCCTTCGACAACATGGTGGTCAAATTAAGATCCTACACCTGGTTTTCGCTAAGGGTCAAAATACCTGACAATGGAATCTCCTAAATATTCCAACTATCCACTGTCATAAAGAAGGTAGACAAAATTTACATTTTATCAAAGCATATTGCCAGTTAGCCTATGCTCAGTGGTGTAAAGTACTTAAGTAGCACCTTATTTAAGTATTTTTACGTAAGTTGTTTTTTGGGGTATCGGTACTATTTATTTATTATTATTTTTAACAACTTTTACTTCACTACATTCCTAAAGAAAAAGAATGTACTTTTTACTCCATACATTTTCCCTGACACCCAAACGTACTGGTTACATTTTGAGTGCTTAGCAGGACGGGAAAATGGTCCAATTCACACACTTATCAACCGAACATCCCTGGTCATCCCTACTGCCTCTGATCTGGCGGACTCACTAAACACACATGCTTTGTTTGTAAATGATGTCTGAGTGTTGACGTGTGCCTCTGGCTGACCGTAAATGATGTCTGAGTGTTGACGTGTGCCTCTGGCTGACCGTAAATGATGTCTGAGTGTTGACGTGTGCCTCTGGCTGACCGTAAATGATGTCTGAGTGTTGACGTGTGCCTCTGGCTGACCGTAAATGATGTCTGAGTGTTGACGTGTGCCTCTGGCTGACCGTAAATGATGTCTGAGTGTTGACGTGTGCCTCTGGCTGACCGTAAATGATGTCTGAGTGTTGACGTGTGCCTCTGGCTGACCGTAAATGATGTCTGAGTGTTGACGTGTGCCTCTGGCTGACCGTAAATTATGTCTGAGTGTTGACGTGTGCCTCTGGCTGACCGTAAATGATGTCTGAGTGTTGACGTGTGCCTCTGGCTGACTGTAAATGATGACTGAGTGTTGACGTGTGCCTCTGGCTGACCGTAAATGATGACTGAGTGTTGACGTGTGCCTCTGGCTGACCGTAAATGATGTCTGAGTGTTGACGTGTGCCTCTGGCTGACCGTAAATGATGTCTGAGTGTTGACGTGTGCCTCTGGCTGACCGTAAATTATGTCTGAGTGTTGACGTGTGCCTCTGGCTGACCGTAAATGATGTCTGAGTGTTGACGTGTGCCTCTGGCTGACCGTAAATGATGACTGAGTGTTGACGTGTGCCTCTGGCTGACCGTAAATGATGACTGAGTGTTGACGTGTGCCTCTGGCTGACCGTAAATGATGACTGAGTGTTGACGTGTGCCTCTGGCTGACCGTAAATGATGACTGAGTGTTGACGTGTGCCTCTGGCTGACCGTAAATGATGTCTGAGTGTTGACGTGTGCCTCTGGCTGACCGTAAATGTAAAAAACAAGAAAATCATGCCATTTGATTAATATAAGGAATTTTAAATTATATAATTTAAAGTATATTTTAGCAATTACATTTACTTTTGATACTTAAGTATATTTTAAACTAAATACTTTCAGACTTTTACTCAAGTGGTATTTTACTGGGTGACGTTCATTTTTAATTGAGTCATTTTCTATTACGGTATCTTTACTTTAACTCAAGTATGACAGTTAGTGGTTAGAGCATTGGGCCAGTAACCGGAAGGTTGCTGGATCGAATCCCTGAGCTGACAAGGTAACAATCTGCCTTTCTGCCCCTGAACAAGGCAGTTAACCAACTGTTTCCCGGGCGCCGAAGACGTGGATGTCGATTAAGGCAGTTCCCCCCCCACCTCTCTGATAGAAGACACATTTCAGTTGAATACATTGTTGGACAACTGACTAGGTATCCCCCTTTCCAATTGGGTACTTTTCCCACCACTGCCTACGCTTCCCCAAATATTTCAAGTAGATAAATGCAGAAATGAAAATATGAGACACACGTAATAGATATCAGTAATGAATATAATAGTGTAGCTCAAAGGCATATATCTACCAGAGTTTACTATGGTTAGAGCTGTAATGGTGGTGCTGGATTAGCATAAAATCATCTGAGATTGTCCACTCTTCCACGCCTGCCTACAAAAGCAATCGCCCACTCACAAATGACAATTATTCCAATGAGCAACCCGATCCTGAAGTGGGATTCTATCAGCTCTCAGCACCCACATCAGATTGGAATGACTAGTCTACCACACATTCATCAACATTTCATGTTGCAATGAAAAGAGGAGAACTTGTGGTGCATTTGGTGTGTGTGTGTAGACTTGTGGATGTGTGTTACAGTTAATGATGTGCAGGCGGCAGTATCTCCTGTACTGTAGGTGTGTTTGTCAGATGTTTGAGGTGGATGACTTGTGTGAGAGGACTAGTGAGTGTCCATGTGGGCAGTGTTTAACTGTTTCCCTCCCCATAGGGGCAGTGTTTTACTGTTTCCCTCCCCATAGGGGCAGTGTTTTACTGTTTCCCTCCCCATAGGGACAGTGTTTTACTGTTTCCCTCCCCATAGGGGCAGTGTTTTTACTGTTTCCCTCCACATAGGGGCAGTGTTTTACTGTTTCCCTCCCCATAGGGGCAGTGTTTTACTGTTTCCCTCCCCATAGGGACAGTGTTTTACTGTTTCCCTCCACATAGGGGCAGTGTTTAACTGTTTCCCTCCCCATAGGGACAGTGTTTTACTGTTTCCCTCCCCATAGGGACAGTGTTTTACTGTTTCCCTCCCCATATGGACAGTGTTTTACTGTTTCCCTCCCCATAGGGACAGTGTTTTACTGTTTCCCTCCCCATATGGACAGTGTTTTACTGTTTCCCTCCCCATAGGGGCAGTGTTTAACTGTTTCCCTCCCCATAGGGACAGTGTTTTACTGTTTCCCTCCCCATAGGGGCAGTGTTTTACTGTTTCCCTCCCCATATGGGCAGTGTTTTACTGTTTCCCTCCCCATAGGGACAGTGTTTAACTGTTTCCCTCCCCATAGGGACAGTGTTTAACTGTTTCCCTCCCCATAGGGACAGTGTTTTACTGTTTCCCTCCCCATATGGACAGTGTTTTACTGTTTCCCTCCCCATAGGGACAGTGTTTTACTGTTTCCCTCCACATAGGGACAGTGTTTTACTGTTTCCCTCCCCATAGGGGCAGTGTTTTACTGTTTCCCTCCCCATAGGGGCAGTGTTTTACTGTTTCCCTCCCCATAGGGGCAGTGTTTTACTGTTTCCCTCCCCATAGGGACAGTGTTTTACTGGTTCCCTCCCCATAGGGACAGTGTTTTACTGTTTCCCTCCCCATATGGGCAGTGTTTTACCGTTTCCCTCCCCATAGGGACAGTGTTTTACTGTTTCCCTCCCCATAGGGACAGTGTTTTACTGTTTCCCTCCCCATAGGGACAGTGTTTTACTGTTTCCCTCCCCATATGGGCAGTGTTTTACTGTTTCCCTCCCCATAGGGGCAGTGTTTTACTGTTTCCCTCCCCATAGGGACAGTGTTTTACTGTTTCCCTCCCCATAGGGACAGTGTTTTACTGTTTCCCTCCCCATAGGGACAGTGTTTTACTGTTTCCCTCCCCATAGGGACAGTGTTTTACTGTTTCCCTCCCCATAGGGACAGTGTTTTACTGTTTCCCTCCCCATAGGGGCAGTGTTTAACTGTTTCCCTCCCCATAGGGACAGTGTTTTACTGTTTCCCTCCCCATAGGGACAGTGTTTTACTGTTTCCCTCCCCATAGGGACAGTGTTTTACTGTTTCCCTCCCCATAAGGACAGTGTTTTACTGTTTCCCTCCCCATAGGGACAGTGTTTAACTGTTTCCCTCCACATAGGGGCAGTGTTTAACTGTTTCCCTCCCCATAGGGGCAGTGTTTTACTGTTTCCCTCCCCATAGGGGCAGTGTTTTACTGTTTCCCTCCCCATAGGGGCAGTGTTTTACTGTTTCCCTCCCCATAGGGGCTGTGTTTTACTGTTTCCCTCCCCATATGGGCAGTGTTTTACTGTTTCCCTCCCCATAGGGACAGTGTTTTACTGTTTCCCTCCCCATAGGGACAGTGTTTTACTGTTTCCCTCCCCATAGGGGCAGTGTTTTACTGTTTCCCTCCCCATAGGGACAGTGTTTTACTGTTTCCCTCCCCATAGGGACAGTGTTTTACTGTTTCCCTCCCCATAGGGACAGTGTTTTACTGTTTCCCTCCCCATAGGGACAGTGTTTTACTGTTTCCCTCCCCATGTGGGCAGTGTTTAACTGTTTCCCTCCCCATAGGGGCAGTGTTGAACTGTTTCCCTCCCCATGTGGGCAGTGTTTTACTGTTTCCCTCCACATAGAGGCAGTGTTTAACTGTTTCCCTCCCCTGAAACCAGATTGCATAGCGGAGAAGGTATGGTGGGATTCGAATTGGTCGGTGATCTGTTTGTTAACTTGGCTTTCGAAGACCTTAGAAAGACAGGGTAGGATAGATTTTGGGGCAGTGTTTAACCGTTTCCCTCCAGATATGGGCAGTGTTTTACTATTTCGCTCCCCATAGGGGCAGATGAGGGCGGTGCACAATTGGCACAGTGTTGTCCGGGTTAGGGTTTGGCCGGGGTAGGCCGTCATTGTAAATAAGAATTTGTTCTTAACTGTCTTGCCTAGTTAAATAAAGATTCAACAAAAAAATCAATCTCTACACACACACACACACACAAAACTCCTCCACTTTGAACAGCCAAGTACCCTTGGCTCCAGGTTTCCATGGCAACATACTGCAGAAACGCAGCACGGGAAGAACAAATGGAAAACCACCTAGGTCACCTGATGGCCAAACTAAATTTGACAGAACTACCGTAGATAAATTGTATTAATTTATTTGATTTTAACACTGACACAATGAATGATCAAGAGTCAGATGCAACACAATATGATTGCTCTGTACTTGAGATCATGGCACCATTATTCTTTTCATGGCACTTTCTCTGGGTCAGTTGCTACACGGAAAACCAACTCCCCTAGTTTTTCTCAATGAGTGTCCTCTTCCAAGCCTCCCCATTCACAAATATGTCAGAGTTTCTTGCGCCTCCGGACCAGTCGTTGACTGAGAAAGCCCAGCCCCCTAATGCTACCGGCTTCTTTTAAAGAGGTCTGCCATCTCCATGTCACATGTCCTTCTTCTTTTCCTTCCCCCCTCTCTCTTTCTTCCTTCCCCTCCCCCTCTATCTCTGCCCCCTCTCTCTTTCTTCCTCCCCCTCTATCTCTGCCCCCTCTCTCGTTCTCCGCAGAGGAAAGACTGGTGACAAGGAAAAGAGCTGCCACAGAGAGAGGAAGAAGAAGATAGATATATATATATATATATGCCAGGGGGTCTGGGAATCAAACACAGTGAGTACAAAACCTGCTGGGGTGAGTGTGTGTCATCGTGGTATCCTCGTACCATCGTGGTATGTATCCGTCAGATGTTTTACTAGTTGTACAGGTCTCTCATGTGTGCAGCAGTGTGTGTGTGCATGTGGTTGTAACTATTGTTATGTATGGTAATGTTTAGGGCTTGGTGTCACTCGTACACCCTCTGAGCATATGGCTGTGTTATGAATGAATGGACTTGGTCTCTGGAGGAACAGCATGTGCCATGTTCTATAGGACCCTGACTTTTTCAATGGGCTACATGAGAGAGACCTGGCATTGGCTGGGGACAGGAGCCAATCAAAATACAGCATGTTAGTTGTAGAAGTCCGGATGAATGAATGAGTCAGAGATGATGAAGTTGTGTTGGTGTGCGTGTGTGTATGAAGAGAGTTGTCCGACTGACCCCAGCTCACACACTGAACCAGTTGGTTGATTGCAGGCCCATAGCTGTGAGAACCCCATCGGGACAATGAACAGGGCTAAAATTAGCAGTCAAGGCCACCTGTCTGCAACACGGCCAGAGAGGAAACAGGAAGGAAACGGAGAGGGGGAGACGGGGGCCATTAAGGGCACAGCTCACACTTACCCCTGCAGAAAAGTTGCCTCTCTCTTCAAATACCTCTCACGTCGCCAGCTCTCACAGAGGAGAGAGGGAGGGGAGTGAAATGGGCCATGACTGTTGGTTAGTGCTCACATGGTGGTGGAAAGACATATTCAGTGTTATGAGTTCTGCTACTTAATATAATGTTTACACACCATACATTATTAATTTAATATGTATATGTATATACTGTACTCTATATCATCTACTGCATCTTTATGTAATACATGTATCACTAGCCACTTTAAACTATGCCACTTTGTTTACATACCCTACATTACTTATTTCATATGTATATACTGTACTCAATACCATCTACTGCATCTTGCCTATGCCGTTCTGTACCATCACTCATTCATATATCTTTATGTACATATTCTTTATCCCTTTACACTTGTGTGTATAAGGTAGTAGTTTTGGAATTGTTAGGTTAGATTACTCGTTGGTTATTACTGCATTGTCGGAACTAGAAGCACAAGCATTTCGCTACACTCGCATTAACATCTGCTAACCATGTGTATGTGACAAATACATTTGATTTGATTTGCTAACTCTTTAACATGTTATCATGCCCCGCTAGTTTCCTGTCTACCTGACAGCAGACAAGCCAGGGAGTCTCCTCTGTCTCTCACCTGCTGCCCCTACCTTCCCCCCCAGTCTCTAGGACAAGGGGAGGTCTAGGAGAATTCAATCATCATGGGTAGTAGGAACCTAGCCATAGACTGTGTTTGCAGAACTGGTTGTAAATGGAACTAGCATTTAAAGCCTCCATCCTAAGAAGCCTGCGAGTCACATGATGGACTTGACTATTCATTTAGTGCTCTATTCAATCAGATCTGCTTTGGCCGACATCTGCATAGCGGTTGTTTTGGCGGTGTCGGTGGTGGAGCTGTCAAATCCACAAGCGGCTCCTGGCGTTATACCAGAAGCGGACATTGCCATTGGCTGAAGGGAGTCGCATTAACAGAAATCCCATGCAGCCTTCTTTACAAGTTTGAACACTGGATTGTGTATTACGTTGAATGATTTTTTAATTTGAGCGTAATTATTTCTAAAAAGCCTAAATGTTCTCATTCTGAATTTCTAACGTGTGGGTGTGGCTTCGTGACAATTATCGCAAGAGCAGCTACTCACCGATTTGAGGGCTTAAACCCAGTTCCACTTCCAACACCGCCAAAACATCTGCTATGCGGGTGTCTGCAATCGCTGTTTAATGCTTGATCTGATTGAATCTAGGCCTTGGTGTTGTCTGCTCTGTCCATTATAGCCAGACAGGTCAGAGGGGAAAACAGAGAAGTCAGTGGAGTAGCAATTAAGTTGTCTTGACATTTCAAGGTCATTTCAGATTGAGTCAACATCTGCAGCGTTTAACATGAATTGTCGGCAGCGCTCTACCAGCGCGATCGTATTGAATCCTAGCCTAAGTGATAGTCCCTCAACACACAAACACACACGCTGTTTAGTGTCTCTATATATGGCAGTTGACCACCCAATTCCCTTACCTGGGCCTCAAGATTTCAACCAAAGAGAAATAGTAATAGAGGTAGATAGAGGACTCATCATGGATATAACCCGTTTTAGCATGGACATTGTCATTGCTATTGGACATTGCCATCATCCAGCATTTTAAAGTAGTCAAGTAGTAAACTGGGTGGGTTTTCCTGTGGGTTGTAACCTCAATGGCACAACCCAAGCTGTCACAGATGCTATAATGGCACAGATATAAAGATGAGTCCTCTATCAATCTCTATGGGCCAGCCAGGTTCAGTGGTGTCATGGAAAAGTGCTTTGTCACTCTAATGACTAGTCTACTTAACAACTGCACCTGGATCAGTGTCATAATGATTAAATCAGCAGTTCAGAACAGAAACGTCTAGGGCATGAGTACTCAACTCTTACCTTACGAGGTCCGGAGCCTGCTGGTTTTCTGTTCTTCCCTATAATTCATTGCACACACCTGGTGTTCCTGGTCTAAATCAGTCCCTGATTAGAGGGGAACAATGCAGTGGAACTGGCTTTGAGGTCCAGAGTTGAATTTGAGGGGTCTAGGGCATCATATTGTATAATCTCCCTCCTAGTGCGACCTATAGCATGTGTAGAATTCACTCAGACACCATCACATAAAATCACACTGCACAAACACATGTGGGGGAGGGGCTACATGTGTGGGGAAAGAACAGGGTTTATCACTATAACCTGGGGATTGCTGTTAGGTTAAGGTGGGGTAGAACTCTGCTCCCCTGTTTGACTTTCCATTCTCTTCAATCCAAGGCCACCAGATTCCCTTTGATCGTCTGTTTCCAGGTCACAACAGGCTGATTAAAGGAGAATCAATCTCCCTCCAACTAGAAGTCCTCAGTATAATATTACAACAGGAACTATTAACCTGGAAGAGATGTGGTCAACTGAGCTCCATTGACTGCATGTCAGTTCTATGCAACTGACCTCTCTTCTCTGTTCACTGTATAGGTATGAAGCTGCCTGGACCGGATGATGGCGCTGCTATACAGACTGGCTGCACCTTGCAGAAAAACTCCCTCTTTGTAGATGAATGAGGGTCTTAACCCGCCAACCAGCAGTACAACATCTCAGAGGCTAAAAACAGACACGGAGACACACTTAACAAGGCCTCATTACACTGCTCAAAAAAATAAAGGGAACACTTAAACAACACAATGTAACTCCAAGTCAATCACACTTCTGTGAAATCAAGCTGTCCACTTAGGAAGCAACACTGATTGACAATAAATGTCACATGCTGTTGTGTAAATGGAATAGACAACAGGTGGAAATTATAGGCAATTAGCAAGACACCCCCAATAAAGGAGTGGTTCTGCAGGTGGTGACCACAGACCACTTCTCAGTTCCTATGCTTCCTGGCTGATGTTTTGGTCACTTTTGATTGCTGGCGGTGCTTTCACTCTAGTGGTAGCATGAGACGGAGTCTACAACCCACACAAGTGGCTCAGGTAGTGCAGCTCATCCAGGATGGCACATCAATGCGAGCTGTGGCAAGAAGGTTTGCTGTGTCTGTCAGCGTAGTGTCCAGAGCATGGAGGCGCTACCAGGAGACAGGCCAATACATCAGGAGATGTGGAGGAGGCCGTAGGAGGGCGACAACCCAGCAGCAGGACTGCTACCTCCGCCTTTGTGCAAGGAGGAGCACTGCCAAAGCCCTGCAGAATGACCTCCAGCAGGCCACAAATGTGCATGTCTGCTCAAACGGTCAGAAACAGACTCCATGAGGGTGGTATGACAGCCCAAAGTCCACAAGTGGGGGTTGTGCTTACAGCCCAACACCGTGCAGGACGTTTGGCATTTGCCAGAGAACACCAAGATTGGCAAATTCGCCACTGGCACCCTGTGCTCTTCACAGATGAAAGCAGGTTCACACTGAGCACGTGACAGAGTCTGGAGACGCCGTGGAGAACGTTCTGCTGCCTGCAACATCCTCCAGCATGATCGGTTTGGCGGTGGGTCAGTCATGGTGTGGGGTGGCATTTCTTTGGGGGGCCGCACAGCCCTCCATGTGCTCGCCAGAGGTAGCCTGACTGCCATTAGGTACCGAGATGAGATCCTCAGACCCCTTGTGAGACCATATGCTGGTGCGGTTGGCCCTGGGTTCCTCCTAATGCAAGACAATGCTAGACCTCATGTGGCTTGAGTGTGTCAGCAGTTCCTGCAAGAGGAAGGCATTGATGCTACGGACTGGCCCGCCCGTTCCCCAGACCTGAATCCAATTGAGCACATCTGGGACATCATGTCTCGCTCCATCCACCAACGCCACGTTGCACCACAGACTGTCCAGGAGTTGGCGGATGCTGTCCAGGTCTGGGAGGAGATCCCTCAGGAGACCATCCGCCACCTCATCAGGAGCATGCCCAGGCGTTGTAGGGAGGTCATACAGGCACGTGGAGGCCACACACACTATTGAGCCTCATTTTGAGGACATTACATCAAAGTTGGATCAGCCTGTAGTGTGGTTCTCCACTTTAATTTTGAGTGTGACTCCAAATCCAGACCTCCATGGGTTGATAAATTTGATAATGTGATTTTGTTGTCAGCACATTCAACTATGTAAAGAAAAAAGTATTTAATAAGAATATTTCATTAGGATGTGTTATTTTAGTGTTCCCTTTATTTTTTTGAGCAGTGTAGATTACTAGTGATCCTCTGCTGAATGTGTTTAAATAAGTCACAAGCTCATTCAGTATTCAGTGCTAACCCAGAGACTAGCCGTCTTTGCTTGGACTGTGCTAAACCAGGTTGGCCATTTTGGGTCCTTGTGGGCAGCCGTGTCGGAGTCTGTCAGCTGCTCAGTAGTCAGTGTAGATCCTGTGGGGCAGTCAGCAGCTACATCTGGCTACTGGGTCGCTGATGGCTGCCATGTTCTTCATGTCTCAATTACATGTACTGTGATTTAGTATAGCTTGTATTTTAAATTTACATACAGCCATCTTTAGTTGTTTGCTGGTAGGTTGTTGACCTGGCATACAGTGTAGAATTCTGTGTGGGTGATTCTACAGCTACATTGTCTGCTGGGTTTTAGGCCCTACTCAAATAATCACTCACACTTGTCACTTAATCTCACGGTAAGTATTTTCTCCCAATTCAGAGACCGTGTGACAATGCTTTTGTATCATCAAATAAAATACAAGTTCTAGAAGCAGAGTTGTGATTCCTAATGTGTTGAGGTCCGCTGGATTTGGATTGGACCCTGTTTTGTCTAGAAAGAACAACATTTTACTGGGTTCCTTTGTTCACCGTGGCCTTGAAATGTACATTGTCTTAGTTGAAACACTGCAGTGCAAAACAATTCATTATTTCTGCAGACATACTGTACGCACACACTGGTGAAAGCAATTACATCCATGGATTATTTGACAATTGTGTTTAATGACTCATAAAACATTCTTCAAAACAATAAAACAATTTTAAATGTAAGTTTCTGTACAACGCTTGCTTAGCAGTTTTATTTATATATAGAAAATGTACGAGGAGTTGTGTTAAAATGACAAAACTCCTTCAAATTTAATGGCAGGTACTCTGGAAAAAAATAACAGCATTCCATCAACAAATATTTTCAAGCAATAAATATGTATTTATAAATAGTGTAAATTTACATCAAGATTAGAAACATAAAAATCACAAATCAAACTTTATTCCTTAAAAGGAGTAGTAAACTTTTTTTACAACCAAATCTGATTTTTGATGTAAATGGCATGTTATTGAAGTCCGCGATTTCACTTGTTTGAGAAACTTAAGACAACCAGCGAATAATTTCCTCATCCTCGTTGTGCAGTGTGGGGGCCCTGAAAAAACATGATGCAGGTCTTTGAAATTGTGTCACTCCGCAGTGCTATATTCCATTTTGTGCGTCTCAAGACGTTTCCCATATCCAGCTGTTTCATTCTCCGTGTAGACTGCTGCTACAGGTAACTGCCAAAATAAAGGAAACACCAACATAAAGCCTCTCAATAGGGTGTTGGGACAAGCCAGAACAGCTTCAATGCACCTTGGCATAGATTCAACAAGCGTCTGAAACTTCCTGTGTGGAAGCATCTCCGTTCAATATGCTTTGTACCTCTCATTTACGCAAGTGTTTTGGCTGTGACCTGTAGAATGGACGGAGGTATCGCCTGAGTCGCAACAAAATGGAATATAACGTTGCGGTTAAAGTTCAGAATGACGACGTCATCTGTACACAGTGTTTCCATTTCAAAAAGGACATATTGGGGTGTTTTTGAAGCCATTGTTCATTTTTCAGAGCCCACATACTGCACAACGAGGATGAAGGAATTCAAATCGCTGGTGGCGGTAAGTTTCTCAAATCCAAGTGAAATGGCAGAAAACTGTCTGGACCCTTCAATAAACATGCCATTCACATCAAACATATTTGGTTATAAAAAAAGCTCAATTCTCCTTTAGGTCAATGTGCAACCCATTTTTCTTTGTGACTTGGCTATTGATTTTCCCCAACATTTTCTCTTTTTTTAAAAACCTAATAAACAACCAAAAACTGAACGTCATATCTCCAAAATAAAAGATAAGCTGTAAAAAAAAAGAAAAGGATAATCACCTAAACTCTTCACATTACAATTTTTTTGTAGATTTTGCCATCCAAAGAGTCTTAAAATTACTATCTACCATAGAAAAAGACCAGTTAGGCTAGTGCTCCTTAGAGGGAAGGAAAACAAAGGGATCACATCTCAGCCTGTTAACAGAATTAAAAAAAAGAGAGAACAGGTTGTCCAGTCAGTAGTCTTTTAGGGTGGTGTTGCCAGTTGTGACAGATACAATATCTACAAAACATCTTCACTCAATAATAATTCCCACCCCTTTCCCATATGTTTTTGGATTAAGTCCTCCATTAAAAAGAGCTGAACCATTGTTACAAGGGGGGAGTCCTGTGTTGGGAAGTGCGCTCTCTGGCGCCCCCCAGGGGGAAGAGGGGGGTTGACACGGCGCACTTGACAGGTTGCATAGACACACGCAGCCGCTGCTGCCTCCAGCCGTCGCTGTGGAGAACAGCCATACGGGGAGACTGTCTCGACTTTCCTGAATATCAGAAATGGTCAATTTTTCCTTTGAAATGAAAGTTCCTGTAATGCTTGGTCACCCCAGAGAAGCTGAAGGGATGTCTAATGTCAAGATGAATGCAGAGGGGCCTGGCGAGAAAGAGGGGGAGAGTTCAATACCGATTCAGCGCATGAAACAGGAAACAAAAAAAAAAGGTATTTTATAGAATTCCATTTATTGAAACTCACTCGACAAACACTGGCTAATATACCAATCAAATGAGGAAGTAGTCCTTTAATAGGATCTCTATGTACATCCCAACAATGTCAATAGAGCCAAATCAAAGTGTGACTTACTAGTGTGAACTGGTCGTAGACCTGCATGAGATCATCCATCCGGTGTTTCTCTACAACCACAAAGTTGTCCAGCTCGGCGCTGCCTTTCCGGGCACAGTCCTGGCAGTGAACCACGTACTGCTTCTGCTTCCTGGAGAGGAGCTCGCTCCTCACAAACAGCAGGTTAAACACCTCCACCTGGAACACAGTCAACCAACACACGTCAGTAACTAGGGATGGGCATGTGTAATAGATTAGTGGACCTGAGGTGAAAACTCCATCTTGAAGCTGTTCAGTCATATCCCTGTAAGCCGGGGGAGGGTTCTACTGAGCTGTAGGGAATTGGTTTAAGGTCATACCAAGGACCATCTAGCTATTTCAATTAGAATTTTAACACCCCTTGAAGTAGAATTAACATACATACTACCATTCAACTGTTTGGGGTCACTTAAATTCCCTGGTTTTCCATTAAAATATACATGAAATTAGATGCAAAATGAATAGGAAATAGTCAAGATGTTGACAAGGTTATAAATAATGATTTTTAAATTGAAATAACTGTGTCCTTCAAACTTTACTTTCGTCATAGAATCCTCCATTTGCAGACCTTTGGCATTCTAGTTGTCAATATCTTTAGGTAATCTGAAGAGATTTCAGCCCATGCTTCCTGAAGCACCTCCCACAAGTTAGATTGGCTTGATGGGCACTTCTTACGTACCATACGGTCAAGCTGCTCCCACAACAGCTCAATAGGGTTGAGATCCGGTGACTTTGCTGGCTACACCATTATAGACAGAATACCAGCTTACTTTGGGTCGTTATCCTGTTGTAGGAGGAAATTGGCTCCAATTAAGCGCCGTCCACAGGGTATGGCATGGCAAAATGGAGTGAGTCTTCCTTCTTCAAGATCCCTTCAACCCTGTACAAATCTTTACCATCACCAAAGCACCCCCAAGACCATCAGTTTGCCTCCACCATGCTTGAGATGGCGTCAAGCACTCCAACATCTTCATGTTTTCTGCGTCTCACGAATGTTCTTCTTTGTGATCCTCAAATTTTGATTTGTCTGTCCATAACACTTTTTCCAATCTTCCTGTGTCCAGTGTGTGTTCTTTTGCCCATCTTAATATTTTTTGTTTTATTGGCTAGTCTGAGATTTGGCTTTTTCTTTGCTCCTTTGCCTAGAAGGCCAGCATCCCGAAATCACTTCTTCACTGTTGACGTTGAGACTGGTGTTTTGTGGGTACTATTTAATGAAGCTGACAGTTGAGGAACTGGTGAGGCATCTTTCTCAAACTAGACACTAATGTACTTGTCCTCTTGTTCAGTTGTGCACCGGGGCCTCCCACTCCTCTTTCTGTTCTGGTTAGAGCCAGTTTGCGCTGTTCTGTGGAGGGAGTAGTACACAGCGTTGTACGCAGCGTTGTACGCGATCTTCAGTTTCTTGGCAATTTCTTGCATGGAATAACCTTCATTTCTCAGAACAAGAATAGACTGACAAATTTCAGAAGAAGTTCTTTGTTTCTGGCCATTTTGAGCCTGTAATTAAACCCACAAATGCTGATGCTCCAGATACTCAACTGGTCTAAAGGCGGACAGCTTTATTGCTTCTTTAAATCAGCACAACAGTTTTCAGCTGTGCTAACACAAATGCAAAATGGGTTTCCTAATGATCAATTAGCCTTTAAAAATGATAAACCTGGATTAGCTAAGAATGTGCCATTAGAACACAGGAGTGATGTTTGCTGATAATGGGCCTCTGGTAAACCTATGCAGATATTCCATAAAAATAAAAAAAAGTAGTTACAATAGTCATTTACAACATTAACAATGTCTACACACACTGTATTGCTGATCAATTTGATGTTATTATAAAGGGCAAAAAAAAAGTGATTTTCTCTCAAAAACATGGACCTTTCTAAGTGACTCCGGTAGTGTGAGAGAACGATAGATATGTAGCCCATATAAACACAATGAATAACAGATTCACTACATGGAACAGTTCCCCAAAAGAAACCCAATGGTGTTTGTTCTGTCGTGTCTGTCCTATATCTGAGAGTTAAGATCAGTCAACAAAATATATATATATTTTTACATATATTTAAACCCTTATTTTTGGCACTAAACTGTCTCCATATATACTTCCAGTAATTTTTTCAACTGGTACCGGGGCACCTTCAGTCGAGCCTTGTGAGGCCTGTGGGCATCCTAGAGCAAAACCTTTCCACAGAGGGGTCATATTCGTGTGTAGCCCAAACTGATGGGCTATAGACAGAAGTTGGCATAATCGGCTGTACAGACTTCAGACGAGTCAAGATGCTTTTGGGGTCCGAAAAGCAAAACGGACAACACCATGTTTGTGAGTGTTATCTTTCCATATAGGGGCTGTGTCCCGCAAACAAAAATGTCCACAAGGTTAAGTGTGGTTAGGGATGAAGGTTTAAAATAAGAGATTTTATGAAACTAAATTGTAGAAACAGGCAGGGTGTATGACTTTGTGGCTGTGGTAACTAACATTAATGACAACCCTACCTTGCAAACTGCTAGAATTGGTTATTCAAATCTATAACCCCCTAAACATACAGGTTCCACACTAAAAACATGACTTTGATAAAGACATTTATCAGAATCATTAAGCCTAGGCCTATTCACCAAACAGATGTCCTGGCCATAATTCATCCCCATACGGTGTTCAATGGAGAACTGTTAACCCATTAAAAACATTCCAAAGAACAGGCATAATAACTAAATAAAACTTCTGTATATCCAAAAGGTTTGGGCTTGTAACCCTAACTGGCCAAATTGAGCCCCGTTTAAAATTATCCCTGAGAATAATTGTTCCAGACGCAATTCACACTATTCTGTTCAATTACATTCTTTTAACTATAAAATACACATGGCCAAACAAGTCAGTTCGTCAAATTTCTGCCCTGCTTGGGCTGCCCCGGTCAACTGTAAGTGCTGTTATTGTGAAGTGGAAACATTTGAGCAACAACAGCTCCGCTGCGAAGTGGTAGGCCACACAAGCTCAGAACGGGACAGCAGTGTGCTGAAGCTCGTAAAAATTGTTTGTTGCAACACTCACTACCAACTTCCAAATGGCCTCTGGAAGCTACGTTAGCACAATAACTGTTCATCTGGAGCTTCATGAAATGGGCTTCCATGGCTGAGGAGATGCACACAAGCCTAAGATGACCATGCGCAATGCCAAGCGTTGGCTAGAGTGGTGTAAAGTTAGCCGCCATTGGACCCTGGAAACACGTTCTCTGGAGTGATAAATCCCGCTTCACCATCTGGCAGTCTGACGGAAAAATCTGGGTTTGGTGGATGCCAGGAGAACGCTACCTGCCCAAATGCATAGTGCCAACTGTAAAGTTTGGTGGAGGAGGAATAATGGTCTGGGGTTGTTTTTCATGGTTCGGGCTAGGCCCCTTAGTTCAAGTGAAGGGAAATCTTAATGCTACAGCTTACAGTCACATTCTAGACGATTCTATGCTTCCAACTTTCTGGCAACAGTTTGGGGAAGGCCCTTTCCTGTTTCAACATGACAATGCCCCCGTGCACAAAGCGAGGTCCATACAGAAATGATTTGTCGAGATCGGTGTGGAAGAACTTGATAGGCCTGCACAGAGCCTTGACCTCAACCCAATCGAACACCTTTGGGATTAATTGGAACACCGATTGCGAGCCAGGCCCAATCGCCTGACCTCACTGAGGCTTGAGGCTGAATGGAAGCAACTCCATATTAATGCGCATGATTTTGAAATGAGATAGCCGATGAGCAGGCGTCCACATACTTTGTCATGTAGTGTAGGTGTCTTGACTTTGATAAGCGCGCAGGAAAGAAGAGTGTTGTCTGCTAAACTAACAAAACAAGGCTATGCCATTCTACAAGCAAGCGCCACATTGCTGAGGTTACTACTTTTTCAAAGACTGTGTTCCACAATATAATATAACCTGTTGATACAGTTAACAAACATCTTAAAATGGCACTTTAAAAAATCCCTGAATAAATAAGGCAATTAGGATTCATTATCTGTAATGGTTATGATATTAGGCATTGTTGTTCACTGTTTGCAAAGACAGATGTGCTTTTTTCCATTTGAGTACTCATTTTGAACAGTCAAAACATGTAAAATGCCCATTCCTATCTGTAATACAATCAACCAACGCGCACACACATGCACGTCAGTAACAGTCAACCAACACACACACTGAAGTCAGAAACGATCATTTACTCAGTTGTCAACACATAATCCTGTCAGTTACTCACACGATATTCATGGACTGTAGTCAATTTCTCAGTCGTCAACCAGAACATTACTGTCAGTTACTCAAAACAAACCTATCAATACTGACAATGTAATGACTGTGTGGGGTAGCAGCTTGGGTAAGGGACAAGGGGTTGAAATGGGCCGGAGCCCCTGACGTACCTCACAGATGGTGCAGTAGTGCGCAGGCTCATCCCTGTTCCTGCCCTGCAGTACCGTCTCCTTCCCTGCCGCGGCTAGAGCCTCCTTCACCGACTGACACTGCTTCAGAGTCCTCAGCAGGCAGTACCTACATCAAACACACCATGACATTAAAAGAAACCCAGACACCTACACGTTAAGGTTACATTTTCCAGCAGCCACGTCATCAATATGCACGTCATCATCCAATCTGAAGCCCTCTTTTCAGGGATGCAAACTGCTGAGGGCACAAAAAGGTAACACTTTTTGTTGTTGCACTGAGACATGCAAAACAATCCTTGCTAGGGGGAAATGCAGGTTAACTAATTAAACAACAAAAGAACATGATCAGTCTGTCTTTAAAATAAAAAGTGGTTAATGTGAACCTAAATGTAAGGAATGTAATCCAATATTATTTGTTGCCTAGACTTTACTGCAAATGACACTAGAAGTGTATTACATTATATTGCAGTTAGCCATGACAGCCTTTATAATAGAATGCTTGTGACCACACACATCTACATCTAAATATTGCACATGGGAAAAAAACCAATGTAGAAATAGAATGACACAAACAGGCATTCTATTTTTGCTCTAATAGAGCGGCCAGTCTAGTAGACAATCAAGTGCACAAGGCTACATTTGTACAAAAATGACGTTCACTGAGTAAAACATGTAATATTCCCCCCTCACTCACACTAAAGTTTTACTGTCAAATACAAAACAACTAAAGCATCATCTTTGGGCTACACTGCACGTTATTACATGGTACACTTTCTGCCTGTGGACATCTGTTCTACAATGTGCCAGCAGGGCATGATACCCTTCGTGGACATAATTGATCTCTTTCAGACAGAGAGTACACCTGGCATACCTCTTTTATCCACTGCAAGGAGTCATATACCAGTTAATAATATAGCGAATTGGTTAGGTTACTAACGTTAGCTCATCTGATGTAACGTTATCTAGCTGGCTATCGGACTTCATTAGGCAGAACATTTTCAAAACAAACTCAATTATTTGATCAGTTAAGTTGGCTAATGTTGCTTGACATTTTTCTGGCTAGCTAACGGTGAATTCGATCCAGCTACCACAGCAAGATATTTAATAATGCTTACAATTCTTGATCCACCCCACTTTCTCCCTTACCTCAAAAACTTTTCAAAACGCCAGTTGATTTTCGGTTGCAGCTCATGAAGTACGCTTCCTCACCTTCTCACCCCGTCTCCGTGGTCAAACCTCTCACCTACCTCTTCGTTATGGTTCAGGGATGCGCTACTGTAACTGGCAAACTGCCTTTGCACCCTACTGCTGTCTTTCCAGAGCGCGGGCTGATTCTCTAACCAGCAAATTGATAGTCTCTTCTCTCTTCAGTCGCGTGCTGCGCTGCATTCTGTTGTGTGAATGATTGGCCGAGCCTTGGATACAGCCAGTAGTGATCCAAAGCACCCCCCCCCCCCCCCTCTCATCAGATCTACACAAATCACGTAGGTCACCTATTTTGGCGTATTTCGCTGAGAGGAAACTAGTTTGCATCCCTGTGTCACTCTCCACCCCTCATGACAGACTGGACACACACAGTTGTAACATGTGGCAGGAGAGATGCTCACAGGGAGAAACTAAACTGTAAAAGACGGTGACTTACTTGATCATCTGGAAGAGCTTGTGGTCGGACACCTTGATGTTGCGGGCCATGTTCCAGGAGAGGTGCACCATGGGTACATGGGACTTGACGCTCTGGAGCTTGTTCCACTCGTAACGCTCCACGGCCAGCTTGTACTGGTGGGCTGTGGATGTTGTGAAATTAATTACAACACTTTACAGGTCTAGAAACAGCTGACAAACTGATCCTGGAGTCAACTATCACTTTAAAAGATAATATCCATGTATTAAATTGTATTCATTTGTGTTTTTACAGTAACTGAAGGAGCAAGCAAAAGCTGCATCGGAGGCTTACCACTGAGGGGTCCTACGTTCCAGGCAATGTTGTTGCACCAGCCGATGGCCTGGACCCAGTGGACGGTGCCCGTGTTGAGCCACACCAGGTCCCCCGGCCGCTGGATGAACCGGTAGACAGGCACATCTGCCTCATACAGGTCCTCCAGGTTGGGCCACCACGAACCCATCAGGAAGTTGATGTTGTTTCTGATGGAGAGCGAGGGGGAGTAAAAGAGCGAGGGGGAGTAAAGAGCGAGGGGAGTAAAGAGCGAGGGGAGTAAAGAGCGAGGGGAGTAAAGAGCGAGGGGGAATAAAGAGCGAGGGGGAATAAAAGAGTGAGGGGGAGGAAAAGAGCGAGGGGGGTATTTATTTTCAGTATTTTCTCATTTCTGTAAGAGATGTGGAATTAGGACTTGTATTAAAGACCATCTAATTTCAGTCTTTTCTGTCTCCTGGGCCATTCCTTTGTCTGTATTTAAAATCAGAAATGTTTTGTTGTGGAAGGCCAGAGAGAAGAGATGGGTTAGTTAGATCTCCCTTGTTTCATTAATGCCCTCATTCCTGGATTCAATACAGCTCCTCTCCTTCCACTCAATATCTCCCTGAATCACTCCTTTTTCATTCAGACAGTTTGCTCTTCGTGTTCAAAGCGAGCCACAAAAGAAGCCGACCCTCACCTTGACACCCCATCTGATGTCGTTCCATCTTCTGTATATTTATCCTTTTCTCTGCTGTTCTCGCAGACCCCCCCTCACCCCTCCATTTCTCATTCACTGACAACATCACTATTGTATAATGTATTATCACTAGCCTCTATGGTTGTTAGGTCCTTACTTTTCACAGAAGTTGCTCATCACTCCCCAGTAGGGTTCTGGCACAGCAAACCACTCACAGTCCCCAGGGCCGATATTGATGTTGACAGAGCAGAAGTTATTGTGTTCCTGATGACCTGGACCACAGAGATAAAGCAAGACCGAGTTAGAACTGTATTATGTCATTTTTTGGGCGACCCCCCCCCAAAAAACACAAAGAAATGTTATTTATAGATCTGTCATTCTCATTGAAGGCAAGTCTAGAACACGCTAGATCTGTTATGTGAGAAATTTCCATGCTTCCCATTCTGAACTTTAGTTTTTGCCTCTTACTTTCGGTTTTGTACACCAGTTTTATAACAGCTGAAAATAAAATATTCTTGGTTATGGAAAATATATTTCACAGCGGTTTAATGATGCTCTACACCGTACTTGCTTGTCTTGGCACAAAGTGAATTAGGCAAACTATTAGAATTTCAACCAGGAAATGGTAGAGGGATTTCTGCATAGTGCATCTTTAACAGTCTGTCTTTGTAACTCATAAGTATCAATATAAAAAAGCACTAGAAACTGCAACAGCTTGTCCTATAAAATTGTATCGCTGTACCGTGCCCTTGCCTAATATGTACAGTGTGTGTGTGCATCTACCTGGTATCCTGCTGCCGGGGACCTTCATGTAGAGCTGGACAGTGTTCATGCCCAGGATGGTGTGTCCTACGTGGCTGAGCAGATTGCCAGCAGACACCACCCTGGCGAACGCAGGCAGCTTACTCAGCTCCTGCAGCTGTAGCTTCCACCTGGGGGACGAGGAGAAAGGGGGGGTGTTCAGAGGAAGCAATGGGGTTTAGAAATATTTTGCAACGTGTGACCAATACCATGTCTGACCACACAAGCACGTACTTTCTTTCGTCCGACACGTCGATGTTGGTCCCAAATTTGATGTGCTTTAGGGGACCCCTCCTTTTGCGTGCCACACTGAACACAGCAGGAAGAAATGATGATTAGAAAAGGTTGAAAGGTTGTGAATCTATCAGTGAGAAATCCTGACAGGTGTGTGTTGCTCACCTCTCTGCTGATGCTGGCTCAGCGTCTGAGGGCTCCTTCAACGCCTTCTTCTCATTCTCCTCCTGAGAGTAAAGAGGATCCCATTCAAAAAGACACCGAGCATTGGGAAACAGGTGTGTGTGTGTCAGGGTTTCCGTTTCCGGATATTGCCACCCCCCCTTAAAAGAAAAGCCGATAAATAAAACCGTCGCCGGCCAAAATAAATCCTATTACAAAATATTGCCATTTATTTTGATGGAAATACATTTTTACCGTCATGCTTATCAGTTTGTAGATTATTTGAATAATTTAGTGGAATTAAATTGTAGTGTTTATTTTTGTTAGTTGTTGGATAAATAAGATACACGATGGCTATCACATGCACAGAGACTATTTTGAGTGAGATTTCCTCAGCTGGTTGTTTATTTTCATTTCAATAATAAAGTTGTTTCTCAAAACCACTGTCACGTGGTTAATTAAAAATCGGAAATTAAATGATACAAATCTAAAAGTGAAGTCAACTAAGGCGAGACCACCAGCCTGCCATATGGACACTTATACCCCGTGATCCATTGGCAGCTAAAGAAATGACTGCATGGAACTCAGCCTATAGACCAATACAACAGTAGGCGTCCATTGCTCTTTCACACCGATTGGTGATTATCGAGGGGAAGATTGTCGGAAAGATTGATCAAAATCGCTTACTGCAAGGAACTACAGTATAGTTTTAATATATTATCATTCACAGTGGATGTTAAAAAAACGGCAGCAGGACAGGTGTCTTTTTTTTTTTTTACCTTTATTTAACTAGGCAAGTCAGTTAAGAACAAATTCTTATTTACAATGACGGCCTGGGAACAGTGGGTTAACTGCCTGTTCAGGGGCAGAACGACAGATTTGTACCTTGTCAGCTCGGGGGTTTGAACTCGCAACCTTCCGGTTACTAGTCCAACGCTCTAACCACTAGGCTACACTGTCGCCCCGTCTATGTATCCTCAGGAGCGCACTCCCTCAACATTATCAGGACAGAAACCAGACATGCTCACATGGAGGACTCCAAACAAAACAGAATTGAAAATATTTACAAATATCGTAATTGGTTACGAAATAAACCAAAACTCGTTTCTCACAAGTGTAGCAGGTTGTGAACTCTGCAAACAATGTTCCCACTCTTGAGAATGGTAAATGACTCATTAATACAAGCTAGGGCTGGGCTACATGACGATATATATCGAGTGACAATAGAAAAACGTCTATCGTTTCATATTGTGCTCTATCGTTTATTTCGTTTTGTCGCAAATCACTCTTTACAGCAAATTTGCAACACAAACAAACATGGAAGAGAGTGAACGTGACACAGAGCAGAGACAGGGAGCTCGTACATGGAAGAGAGTGAATGTGACACAGAGCAGAGACAGGGAGCTCGTACATGGAAGAGAGTGAATGTGACACAGAGCAGAGACAGGGAGCTCGTACATGGAAGAGAGTGAATGTGACACAGAGCAGAGACAGGGAGCTCATACCAAAGAGGGTCAACGTTGGTCGCATGGACGTGGTTTGGGTATGAAAAGTCTGACACCGACCAGAAAACCATCCAACGCAAAATATGCCGCAGGACGGTCCCGACAACAGGCTCAAACACCACTAACCTCCTTTACCATGTGAAACAGGCTGGTCCCGACAACAGGCTCAAACACCACTAACCTCCTTTACCATGTGAAACAGGCTGGTCCCAACAACAGGCTCAAACACCACTAACCTCCTTTACCATGTGAAACAGGCCGGTCCCGACAACAGGCTCAAACACCACTAACCTCCTTTACCATGTGAAACAGGCTGGTCCCAACAACAGGCTCAAACACCACTAACCTCCTTTACCATGTGAAACAGGCTGGTCCCAACAACAGGCTCAAACACCACTAACCTCCTTTACCATGTGAAACAGGCTGGTCCCAACAACAGGCTCAAACACCACTAACCTCCTTTACCATGTGAAACAGGCTGGTCCCAACAACAGGCTCAAACACCACTAACCTCCTTTACCATGTGAAACAGGCCGGTCCCGACAACAGGCTCAAACACCACTAACCTCCTTTACCATGTGAAACAGGCCGGTCCCGACAACAGGCTCAAAAACCACTAACCTCCTTTACCATGTGAAACAGGCCGGTCCCGACAACAGGCTCAAACACCACTAACCTCCTTTACCATGTGAAACAGGCTGGTCCCAACAACAGGCTCAAACACCACTAACCTCCTTTACCCTGTGAAACAGGCTGGTCCCAACAACAGGCTCAAACACCACTAACCTCCTTTACCATGTGAAACAGGCTGGTCCCGACAACAGGCTCAAACACCACTAACCTCCTTTACCATGTGAAACAGGCTGGTCCCAACAACAGGCTCAAACACCACTAACCTCCTTTACCATGTGAAACAGGCTGGTCCCAACAACAGGCTCAAACACCACTAACCTCCTTTACCATGTGAAACAGGCCGGTCCCGACAACAGGCTCAAACACCACTAACCTCCTTTACCATGTGAAACAGGCCGGTCCCAACAACAGGCTCAAACACCACTAACCTCCTTTACCATGTGAAACAGGCCGGTCCCGACAACAGGCTCAAACACCACTAACCTCCTTTACCATGTGAAACAGGCTGGTCCCGACAACAGGCTCAAACACCACTAACCTCCTTTACCATGTGAAACAGGCCGGTCCCGACAACAGGCTCAAACACCACTAACCTCCTTTACCATGTGAAACAGGCCGGTCCCGACAACAGGCTCAAACACCACTAACCTCCTTTACCATGTGAAACAGGCCGGTCCCAACAACAGGCTCAAACACCACTAACCTCCTTTACCATGTGAAACAGGCTGGTCCCGACAACAGGCTCAAACACCACTAACCTCCTTTACCATGTGAAACAGGCTGGTCCCGACAACAGGCTCAAACACCACTAACCTCCTTTACCATGTGAAACAGGCCGGTCCCAACAACAGGCTCAAACACCACTAACCTCCTTTACCATGTGAAACAGGCTGGTCCCGACAACAGGCTCAAACACCACTAACCTCCTTTACCATGTGAAACAGGCTGGTCCCAACAACAGGCTCAAACACCACTAACCTCCTTTACCATGTGAAACAGGCCGGTCCCAACAACAGGCTCAAACACCACTAACCTCCTTTACCATGTGAAACAGGCCGGTCCCAACAACAGGCTCAAACACCACTAACCTCCTTTACCATGTGAAACAGGCCGGTCCCAACAACAGGCTCAAACACCACTAACCTCTTACCACCTACGCAAGAATCATGTGAAACAGTACGGAGAGAGTCTACAGATAAGACCCAAAAAACTATTTCTAAATTGAATTTACAGAAAATGTGCTATATCGTGATGTGTATTGTTATCAGGATATGACATTTTGGCCATATCGTCTAGCCCTAATACAGCCCTAATACAAATGACAGGGATTAACGGTACATTTACTACTGGTGATGGAATATCACTGCAGGGAATACCAAGACTGTGCACAGCTGTCATCAAGGCAAAGGATGGTTACTTTAATTAAAATATTTGAGATTCTTCTAACACTTTTTTGGTTACTACATGAATCCATGTGTGTTATTTCATAGTTTTGATGTCTTCACTACTATTCTACAATGTCAAAAACTGTCAAATTAAAACCCTTGAATGCTGTTGCCAAACTTTGACTGGTACTGTATGTAATGGGGAATTGATAAAAAAAGAAAAATTCACACAATGAAACAATGAATGCATAAGATTTGGCAGGAAACAGCCGAGTCATTCTGGAGAGCGACTCGCCTCTATCTTCGCCACACACCCCTCCCCTTCTTCTTGTCTAAACATTTAAAATTATACTCAACACACATTATCTTCATATTTGAGATGTTTTTCTACTGACAGCCACTCATTGCCACGGGCGTTGCCCACATTACAGGCTTCCCGAATAGGCATAGGCCTAGAAGCTTGTGATTTGAAACTATCAGATATTTTTGTCAAAATAAGCTAATGATAGCCTCCCGGGTGGCACAGTGGTTAAGGGTGCTGTACTGCAGCCCCAGCTGTGCCACCGAGAGACTCTGGGTTCGCGCCCAGGCTCTGTCGTAACCGGCCGCGACCGAGAGGTCCATGGGGCGACGCACAATTGGCCTAGTGTCGTCCGGGTTAGGGAGGGCTTGGCCGGTAGGGATATCCTTGTGTCATCGCGCACCAGCGACTCCTGTGGCGGGCCGGGAGCAGTGCGCGCTAACCAAGGTTGCCAGGTGCACTCCGACACATTGGTGCAGCTGGCTTCCGGGTTGGATGCGCGCTGTGTTAAGAAGCAGTGCGGCTTGGTTGGGTTGTGGATGCATGACTTTCAACCTTCGTCTCTCCCGAGCCCATACGGGAGTTGTAGCGATGAGACAAGATAGTAGCTACTAACAATTGGATACCATGAAATTGGGGAGAAAAAAGGGGTAAAATAAATTTTAAAAAATTACAAAAATAAGCTAATGATCCTTGATCCCTCTGTGGCCAAGTCATGCTTTCTGGTGAAGTATTTTGAATGATTACAGACATTTTATTACATGTATTTCTCTGTTGGACCCACCACTATGCCATCTATCTACTGTTCTATTGGTTTTCAGATCAACTTTCTTTAGGTGTCCAGAAGCCAAGGCACCATCCTAGTCATAACCCATCCTAGTTGTTGCCTCTAGATTCCCCCTCTTTCTAAGTTTCTAACAGACTTTCATCGGTCACGTATGGAACTTCTACCAGGTGACCTGTGTTTCCCAACTGCTACCAGGTGACCTGTGTTTCCCAACTGCTACCAGGTGACCTGTGTTTCCCAACTGCTACCAGGTGACCTTTGTTTCCCAACAAATTGGATTTTGGCAAATGTTTGAGAATTATGTTTTATTGTCTGCTTCATTACAGGAGTTGCCTGTTCTGTTAAGCTGCATTACCATAATCTACATGTGATTTCTGTCATTCTGAGCACGGTGGGTGGATGCCTTACTGGACTACGCACCCAATGCATATGGATCCGGTCAATTTAAATCTTTCCATTCACGTTCTCCAGCGCCACATTTTCCTAACGGAAACCCTGGGTGGGTGTGTGTGTATGTATGCATCTCCCTCTACTAACCCGTAGTGACTCCTGGAAGGAGGCAGCCTGGTACTGGGCATATTTGGCGATGGTGGTGTGAGCTCGGCCGCTCTCGCAGCGCCACATCTTCTTGGTACCACTCAGGTCCCAGTTCTCGTCAGCGGGCTGAGACAGCTGGGTACGACACTCAACCAGATGGTCTGGGTTAGCCTCCACTAGGGTCTTAGTAGAGAACAGACCCAGGTCTGAGAGAGGGGGAAAGAGGTAGGAGATGGTTATGAAAAAGAGAGCGAGAGAAAGAGTGAACAAGGGGTAGAAGCGGGCACTCACTCAAAGGGCCTGGAAACCTGCTAATGCTCAAGCTGCATTGGTGCTTGCATAAGTGCAACATCAAAGTTAATGGTCGGCACCAAGGACTCCTTCATGGGGCATTTCTCAATTGAATTGGTTCAACTCCTGCGTCCTCTCTCGCCTCCTTTTGAAAAGGGTCAAAGGTAATTGAGGAGAGGCGGCAAAGAGAGGGGAGGGTTTTAAAGCTCTTCGAAGGAATCAGGTAGGATACTTATAACCATTTACTTATTTTATTTTTACTAGGCAAGTCAGTTAAGAACACATTTTTATTTACAATAAAGGCCTACCCCCAGCCAAACCCTAACCCGCTGGGCCCTACGGGACTCCCAATCACGGCCCGTCGTGATCAGTCTGGAATCGAACCAGGTTCTGTAGTGACTCCTCTAGCACTGAGAAGCAGTGCCTTAGACTGCTGCGCCACTCGGGAGCAGCAGTTGATGAAAGATGGCTATTGAGGTTGCTGGACTCATCCGTTCACCTACTAACAAATGAACATCTCCTCCACCACTTATCGGTTTCAAGGTCACTGGGGAGAGAGGGTGGTGGAAGGACTTTTACCCAAATGAGAAAAGGCAAAACCGGGTATTGTAATGACAGTCCTAACCAGCAGGTGGCAGTATAAATGGTAGACTCACCCAGTTTGAGTGCCCCGGCCAGCCCTCTGATGACGGTGACAGGGTTGGAGGGGTTTGTGCAGAACTGGTGCAGCGGAGGGAAGAAGGCATCCCTCTTATTCTCCAGCTGGGGATCAAATACACAATAACATTTTTAAAAAGGACATTCAATATTATTTCAATTGAAAATATATATCTCACGTCTTCAAAACACCACCTTTGAATGTTGAGTGTATATACATTTGCAAGATTCGCATCAGAATCACATTGACTAAAACATTCCCCTTTCCTTATTATTATACTATGACGAGAAGTCTTTCTTCCATACTCACATAGATGCTTGGTGTGGGGGGGTTGAGTTTGTCTTTGGGCAGGACTGGGGAGGGAGGAGGGGGCAGGCGAGGAGGGGGACACTTATCCAGCAGTATACTGCTGCTAGACAAACCGTTCTTCCCCAGGTTTCTGAAAGAGAGAAAAAGAGGGAAAGGAGAGACAAAGAGAGAGACAGACAAAGAGAGAAAAAGGTACAAACAAGATTAGCCTCTTGATTTTACAGTATAATCTCTGCTCTGACAGTTCCCTCTACCAACAAATGAAATACTACAATGCAATACTCTTCCCAAAAGAGGGAGACCATCTACAGCCCAATAAGAACTGGTACAGGGTCCCCCCAGTCTAACCTGCAGGCCTTGAGCACATCAGTGGAGGAGGGGTAGATGGACACGGAGGAAGAGGATGATGGGGGGGTGCGGGCATGGGGTGGCGTGGGTCTGCGACACGTGGCAGGAGGGTCCGCTTTCAACGGGCTCTGGGAGTCCTCGGAGATGCCCCCCTTGCCGTTGCCATTGACGACGGTGGCGGGTCCGGCTGATGATAATGTTGCGGTGGTGGTGGAGGGGCTGTTGAGGCCGTGCGGGCCCGTCGACTGGCCGGGCTCGGTGGATTTGGGCGAGGGGGTTGCGGTGGACATTGCAGAGATGGGGGAGGAAGCGGCCGAGGAGACGGCCGGGTGGATGTTGTTGATCTTCTTGTGGGGGGCGGAGGTGGTGGGGTCGCCCCCCTTAGGATTGTCTGAGCTGTGGTGAGGGGACTGGTTGCTCGTCCCGCCGTCTCCCGCCGCCGACTGTACGTGATTGGATAAGCTTTCCGCCGCGGCAGTGCTATTGGCCGTTGTCGTCTCCCCAGGCCCCTTTGTTGCCGTGGCTGCGGGGCCGTTGCCGAGGGCCGTGCTCTCTTTGGTAGCAGGGGTGCCGGGTGCTCCACCTGAGGTAGCAGAGTGATGGGGAGAAGGGGGGGACGGGAGGTGGTTGAGAGCCTGTTGCCGCGGCGACGGGGCAGCGGAATGTCCAACCTGATTGTGGGGCGTCTGTGGGTGCGAGAGGGGGTGGGTTGACCCCCCAGAGGAGGAGAGAGACCCATCCCCATTAGGACCCGCCCAATGTGGAACGGAACCCTTCTGAAGCCCCTGTAGAGAGAGGGGAGCAGGGAGGGAACCCCACTGTTAAATCAGAATAAGGACTATAGCTAAACAACATATAGTAGGTCTGGTTCTCTCCTCACTAAGGAACATCTGAGATAACTAAGCAAGAATTAGCACAGAAAAGAATAGCAGTTCACTCAGAGCCTATATGAGCTTTAAATAGACCTGAATAGAGTGAACAGGTAGAGTCCTACCTGAGTGGAGTTTAGGTGCAGGGCCCGGCGCGCTGTGTCCTGTGATTGGGTGCTTGTGCAGGTGTGAGGTAGTAGTGCGCCGGGCTGCAGGTAAGGCACGTCTCCGTTGGGTCCTGTGGCTGCCACCGGGTCATCATCATTATTATTATTGCCCACAGAAAGTGTGTCAGAGTGTCCGTGTGGTGTCCCGCCTGCCAGAGGCCCGTTGGCCAGTGGTTGAGGGGGGCAGGGGGGCCGCAACGAGCCCTGAGGGGCCAGGTGGGGCCGGGAGAGGGGCAGGCTAGAGTGAGGGGGGGGAAGAGAGTTGGTAACTGAGGGGCCGTTGGGGAGGGACGGACGCAGCTGTCCAGATGCATTCTGTCTCATCTGTAGAACAACATAATCACAACATCAGGGTTTAGTCTAATTAACAACAGCACTTTCAGTGGATTAACATGAATTAGTCAATATATTACTCTACATTAGAATAATTAGAAGGGACATACAGTATACTGCTTGCAGGCCATCAGGTAAACATCTGGGGGTAATAAGTGTGTGTGTGTGTGTACCTGCTGCTGGTGCTGCTGCATTAGGTTGAGTTGTGCCTCCAGCTGCTCCAGCATCTGCAGCTGTAGGGGCTTCAGACTGGCCCGGTTACTCCTCAACTGGTCCAGGAGCTGGGAGCACCGAGGATGTACAGATTAGTGTGTGTATGTGTAGAGACGGAATCAGCAGGGGGACGCAGGGTGTGTAAAGTGTGTGTTTACCTGTAGTTTCTGTGGTGACAGGTACCAGTTGGGGACTGGCTGCTGTGCCGAGTTACTAGCCCAGGAATCTGGCTGGCTCTGCAAAAGGAGCGTTTGAGAGTTAGGAGTGAGAGATTCCTTATCTTCAGCCAACCTAAAATATTTAAATGGATGCAAGTGGTATTGTAACATACTGCTCACACGATTTCCTATGCTACCTGATGTCTGTTCCACAAAAACACATCAGACCTCCATCTGAATATAGTGTAATATACCTTGGCTGGGCTGGAGGCCCTCCTCCTCTTGGCAGGGCTGGACTGGTCCTCCCCCTGGCCCATAGGGCCCACGTGTGGGGGCAGAGCCTGGCCCGATCCCCCTCCCTCCGAGCTGTGCTGGGGCTTACACGCCTACAGAGAGGGAGGGAAGGAGAAGGAGGAGGGAGAGTGAAGGGGTTGCAAGGGAGGGCAGTGAAGGGTGTTGAAAACATGATAGAAGGTAAAGCAGTGAGGTAAAGTGCACAGAAAGACAGGAGGGATGCAGGAGAAGAGAGAAAGGGACAGGAAGGGGTAGATCACAGGCAGACAGGAGGGATGCAGGAGAAGAGAGAAAGGGACAGGAAGGGGTAGATCACAGGCAGACAGGAGGGATGCAGGAGAAGAGAGAAAGGGACAGGAAGGGGTAGATCACAGGCAGACAGGAGGGATGCAGGAGAAGAGAGAAAGGGACAGGAAGGGGTAGATCACAGAAACACAGGAGGGATGCAGGAGAAGAGAGAAAGGGACAGGAAGGGGTAGATCACAGAAACACAGGAGGGATGCAGGAGAAGAGAGAAAGGGACAGGAAGGGGTAGATCACAGAAACACAGGAGGGATGCAGGAGAAGAGAGAAAGGGACAGGAAGGGGTAGATCACAGAAACACAGGAGGGATGCAGGAGAAGAGAGAAAGGAACAGGAAGGGGTAGATCACAGAAACACAGGAGGGATGCAGGAGAAGAGAGAAAGGGACAGGAAGGGGTAGATCACAGAAACACAGGAGGGATGCAGGAGAAGAGAGAAAGGGACAGGAAGGGGTAGATCACAGAAACACAGGAGGGATGCAGGAGAAGAGAGAAAGGAACAGGAAGGGGTAGATCACAGAAACACAGGAGGGATGCAGGAGAAGAGAGAAATGAACAGGAAGGGGTAGATCACAGAAACACAGGAGGGATGCAGGAGAAGAGAGAAATGAACAGGAAGGGGTAGATCACAGAAACACAGGAGGGATGCAGGAGAAGAGAGAAAGGGACAGGAAGGGGTAGATCACAGGCAGAGATGGAGGGATAAAAGGAAAGCAAGAGAAGAGGGTCGCAGGGAAAATTAAAGGGCAGGTAGTAAGGAGCAGAACGCAACGTGAAGGATGGAGAGGAAGTGACAGAATAAAGGGATAGGCAGTTAGAGAGGGAGAACAAAAGCAGGAGGGTGATGTTGGGACTTCAAAACACATACATATTTCTTCCCTGAAGTCGACCGGTAGAGTGGAATTTCTCATCACAAACTGTCAACCCTTCCACGTTGACAGAGTCTCATCGCCAACAAAGACGCTTGGCCATACAAAGGCTTTGCCTGCTCATACCACAACGCTAAGCCCTTGGCAGATGCAGCTCTTAAAACTAAATCATCAAAACATTCAAAAAGACAACTCCAGGTGTGAATTGTCATCCTCCATTCCACATGAAAATGGATTGGTTGAAAACATGGGTTGTGGTCATAATCAGAACACCTGAAACCATGTCAACCTGTTTTTTTTATGAATACAAGTGAAAGAAAACAACCCTCTCCCGTCTCCTCCCCAAAACAAACATCTGAAGACGGCTTCAGTTTGTATAGTCTGATGCTGAGAATTATACTCAACGAACACACACACACAGGAACTAATGTTGTCTATAATGAAAGTGAATGAATGGTACTGCAACACTAGGGGGCATCGCTAGGTTTCAGAGGCAGCAAGGCACCTGATGACCTCAGGATGAATGATAGGAAGAATGTGAACCTGGAACTATTCTACTGAGACACAACCTCACCAATCACAACGACAATCAACTGACGTCTTGCCGCTATTCAACAATTGTTTCAGTGTGGAATAGCAAGTTGTTTTTTTTAGTCTGGTAAAAAATACATGAGTATTTACATTTTTTTTGTATTTTTATATTGTGTAAATACACTGGATGTCACAATTAAAATGTATTATTTTTGAATGGAGAAATTAAATTAAACCAATTTAAATTAACCAAATTGATCTTTGAGCTGTGAAGCCATGATAACAGATACTGATAGACAGTGGGTAGTGAGGTTGGCCTGTGGCTGTGTCAGGGAGATTGGGGAAGAGAGGAGGGGATTGGGATGGGCAACACCTCCCTTGATCCTGTCAGTCATAACAAAAGCCCTAAGCAGTCATAACAAGAAATTGTGGCAAATCACGTCATAACATTTGCATGTCATGTCTCAAGCCACAGTATGACTAGATCGCTTCCTTAACAAGCTGCACCTAAAAACCACACCAGGTACAGCTATATGAATGACTTACCAGGGGTTTTTCCAGTCACTGTAACTTTTCCAGATTGTGAGCATAACTTGGTTAAATTGGTTCTTATGACTGCTCTAGGGCATCGGTTACTCCACAGGAAGACTCATGGAGAAGCTCCAGGTGATGTGTTGCCCGTTGGCGGTGGTGTGTGTAGAGGGTTGTGTGTGTGGGGGTGTGGGGGGAGTGGTCTATCTGGTCTCACCTGCGGTGCAGTGTTCAGGCCACCCTGCCTGGAGGTTAGCTCTGCTGGGATTGGTAGACTCCAGGCCTCATCAATAAGAGGAAGCATTTTACTTTTACTCTGTAGACTAGTGACCTGGGGGTTACTCAACTGAGCCTATGGAATGGAAAACGTGTGAAAACAACATTTTAATGACTTAAAATGATCTTGCGATCAAAATGTTATTGTCTTGTTACGGTCGCTCTCACGTAGCCGGTTAGCTACTAGCTTGGCCTATCAGTGGCCCCATCTGTTACTGAGGATGGAATACCGGTATGTTTGCCCGTTATGGTCTTTAGTAGAGTGGTCAACCAAACAGGGAAGTTGGGGGTCATATGTGCACTTTGAATGAATTTACACAACACAATCATTAAAACAAATGTTGTCTTAATGCCAGGGAATTATGCTCAAATTACTGGTGACTGGAGAATGTTCCCTCATTCATACATACAGATGAATGCGGGGTAATGTTTTTACATCAAAATGGACAAGACATGGGGTATGGGACTGGAGGAGCCTGGTTCCACTGTGAACACACAGATTTGCCTTCTGGTATTCAGAAAATGGTTTCCACAATCTGTAGTTCAGAATAGTCAAGTTTGAGTAGCCCAGCAGCTCAGATCATAGGTCTCTCCAGCAGTGGGATTCAAAGTGGGTCTTCAGACCGCTCCCACCCAGTCCAATCAACTCTTAGCCCCTGAACACCCATTTTAGTTCTGAAAGGATGGGAGCAAACATGGTGGTCACTCATCCTAGTCAACAAGAGGGCTAGATTAAACCATTCCCACTTTGCTGACACCTGTCCAAATTCTTTCAGATCTCCAACAGGTGAAAAAAAGAAGCACCCAACCAGTGGTCAATGAACTCAGGAGCATCCCCTCCCCTAACCATCTTAGCGGTAGGGAGCTAGGGGTTGATTTGGGACTGAACACCTCCCTCCCGAGTCTCTCCCCCTCTCCTCACCTGCAGGCATTTGATGCGTTGTGTGAGCGCAGTGGCGTTGGAGCAGGCCTTGCTGCGCATGGCGTTGATGTAGCACTTTATGGCGTCATGCGGCTGGCTGCAGGACTCGTAGAGTGTGCCCAGGTCCATCCAGGCAGCGGCGTGGCCGTGGTCCAGCTGCACTGCACAGATGTACGCCTGCAGAGCATCCATGGGCTGGTTCTGTTGCTGGTACAGAACACTAATGAAGAGAGGAAATGATTGAGGAGAGGGGCACAGGGAGAAAAAGGGATGGGGAGAGGGTTGAATATTGAAAAAGAGGCAGAGAAAGAGGGGTGGAGAGGTTAAATATAGAAAAAGAGGGGTAGAGGGTTAAATACATAAAAAGAGTAGAGGACACAGTGTTAAGGGGTGGAAAAGGTTAAAGAGAGGAGTGGAAAGGGTGACAGACAGAATGACAAAGGAGGGAGAGATATGGGATGGTGAGAGAGAGAGGAGTGGGAAGGGTGACAGAAAGAATGACAAAGGAGGGAGAGATATGGGATGGTGAGAGAGAGAGAGGAGTGGAAAGGGTGACAGAAAGAATGACAAAGGAGGGAGAGATATGGGATGGTGAGAGAGAGAGGAGTGGGAAGGGTGACAGACAGAATGACAAAGGAGGGAGAGATATGGGATGGTGAGAGAGAGAGGAGTGGGAAGGGTGACAGACAGAATGACAAAGGAGGGAGAGATATGGGATGGTGAGAGAGAGAGGAGTGGGAAGGGTGACAGACAGAATGACAAAGGAGGGAGAGATATGGGATGGTGAGAGAGAGAGGAGTGGGAAGGGTGACAGACAGAATGACAAAGGAGGGAGAGATATGGGATGGTGAGAGAGAGAGGAGTGGGAAGGGTGACAGACAGAATGACAAAGGAGGGAGAGATATGGGATGGTGAGAGAGAGAGAGGAGTGGAAAGGGTGACAGAAAGAATGACAAAGGAGGGAGAGATATGGGATGGTGAGAGAGAGAGAGGAGTGGAAAGGGTGACAGAAAGAATGACAAAGGAGGGAGAGATATGGGATGGTGAGAGAGAGAGGAGTGGGAAGGGTGACAGACAGAATGACAAAGGAGGGAGAGATATGGGATGGTGAGAGAGAGAGGAGTGGGAAGGGTGACAGACAGAATGACAAAGGAGGGAGAGATATGGGATGGTGAGAGAGAGAGAGGAGTGGAAAGGGTGACAGAAAGAATGACAAAGGAGGGAGAGATATGGGATGGTGAGAGAGAGAGGAGTGGGAAGGGTGACAGACAGAATGACAAAGGAGGGAGAGATATGGGATGGTGAGAGAGAGAGGAGTGGAAAGGGTGACAGACAGAATGACAAAGGAGGGAGAGATATGGGATGGTGAGAGAGAGAGGAGTGGAAAGGGTGACAGACAGAATGACAAAGGAGGGAGAGATATGGGATGGTGAGAGAGAGAGGAGTGGGAAGGGTGACAGACAGAATGACAAAGGAGGGAGAGATATGGGATGGTGAGAGAGAGAGAGGAGTGGGAAGGGTGACAGACAGAATGACAAAGGAGGGAGAGATATGGGATGGTGAGAGAGAGAGGAGTGGGAAGGGTGACAGAAAGAATGACAAAGGAGGGAGAGATATGGGATGGTGAGAGAGAGAGGAGTGGGAAGGGTGACAGACAGAATGACAAAGGAGGGAGAGATATGGGATGGTGAGAGAGAGAGGAGTGGAAAGGGTGACAGACAGAATGACAAAGGAGGGAGAGATATGGGATGGTGAGAGAGAGAGGAGTGGAAAGGGTGACAGACAGAATGACAAAGGAGGGAGAGATATGGGATGGTGAGAGAGAGAGGAGTGGGAAGGGTGACAGAAAGAATGACAAAGGAGGGAGAGATATGGGATGGTGAGAGAGAGAGGAGTGGAAAGGGTGACAGACAGAATGACAAAGGAGGGAGAGATATGGGATGGTGAGAGAGAGAGGAGTGGAAAGGGTGACAGACAGAATGACAAAGGAGGGAGAGATATGGGATGGTGAGAGAGAGAGGAGTGGGAAGGGTGACAGACAGAATGACAAAGGAGGGAGAGATATGGGATGGTGAGAGAGAGAGGAGTGGGAAGGGTGACAGACAGAATGACAAAGGAGGGAGAGATATGGGATGGTGAGAGAGAGAGGAGTGGGAAGGGTGACAGACAGAATGACAAAGGAGGGAGAGATATGAGATGGTGAGAGAGAGAGGAGTGGGAAGGGTGACAGACAGAATGACAAAGGAGGGAGAGATATGGGATGGTGAGAGAGAGAGGAGTGGGAAGGGTGACAGACAGAATGACAAAGGAGGGAGAGATATGGGATGGTGAGAGAGAGAGAGGAGTGGAAAGGGTGACAGAAAGAATGACAAAGGAGGGAGAGATATGGGATGGTGAGAGAGAGAGAGGAGTGGAAAGGGTGACAGAAAGAATGACAAAGGAGGGAGAGATATGGGATGGTGAGAGAGAGAGGAGTGGGAAGGGTGACAGACAGAATGACAAAGGAGGGAGAGATATGGGATGGTGAGAGAGAGAGGAGTGGGAAGGGTGACAGACAGAATGACAAAGGAGGGAGAGATATGGGATGGTGAGAGAGAGAGAGGAGTGGAAAGGGTGACAGAAAGAATGACAAAGGAGGGAGAGATATGGGATGGTGAGAGAGAGAGGAGTGGGAAGGGTGACAGACAGAATGACAAAGGAGGGAGAGATATGGGATGGTGAGAGAGAGAGGAGTGGAAAGGGTGACAGACAGAATGACAAAGGAGGGAGAGATATGGGATGGTGAGAGAGAGAGGAGTGGAAAGGGTGACAGACAGAATGACAAAGGAGGGAGAGATATGGGATGGTGAGAGAGAGAGGAGTGGGAAGGGTGACAGACAGAATGACAAAGGAGGGAGAGATATGGGATGGTGAGAGAGAGAGAGGAGTGGGAAGGGTGACAGACAGAATGACAAAGGAGGGAGACATATGGGATGGTGAGAGAGAGAGGAGTGGGAAGGGTGACAGAAAGAATGACAAAGGAGGGAGAGATATGGGATGGTGAGAGAGAGAGGAGTGGGAAGGGTGACAGACAGAATGACAAAGGAGGGAGAGATATGGGATGGTGAGAGAGAGAGGAGTGGAAAGGGTGACAGACAGAATGACAAAGGAGGGAGAGATATGGGATGGTGAGAGAGAGAGGAGTGGTAAGGGTGACAGACAGAATGACAAAGGAGGGAGAGATATGGGATGGTGAGAGAGAGAGGAGTGGGAAGGGTGACAGAAAGAATGACAAAGGAGGGAGAGATATGGGATGGTGAGAGAGAGAGGAGTGGAAAGGGTGACAGACAGAATGACAAAGGAGGGAGAGATATGGGATGGTGAGAGAGAGAGGAGTGGAAAGGGTGACAGACAGAATGACAAAGGAGGGAGAGATATGGGATGGTGAGAGAGAGAGGAGTGGGAAGGGTGACAGACAGAATGACAAAGGAGGGAGAGATATGGGATGGTGAGAGAGAGAGGAGTGGAAAGGGTGACAGACAGAATGACAAAGGAGGGAGAGATATGGGATGGTGAGAGAGAGAGGAGTGGGAAGGGTGACAGACAGAATGACAAAGGAGGGAGAGATATGGGATGGTGAGAGAGAGAGGAGTGGGAAGGGTGACAGACAGAATGACAAAGGAGGGAGAGATATGGGATGGTGAGAGAGAGAGGAGTGGGAAGGGTGACAGACAGAATGACAAAGGAGGGAGAGATATGGGATGGTGAGAGAGAGAGGAGTGGGAAGGGTGACAGACAGAATGACAAAGGAGGGAGAGATATGGGATGGTGAGAGAGAGAGGAGTGGGAAGGGTGACAGACAGAATGACAAAGGAGGGAGAGATATGGGATGGTGAGAGAGAGAGGAGTGGGAAGGGTGACAGACAGAATGACAAAGGAGGGAGAGATATGGGATGGTGAGAGAGAGAGGAGTGGGAAGGGTGACAGACAGAATGACAAAGGAGGGAGAGATATGGGATGGTGAGAGAGAGAGGAGTGGGAAGGGTGACAGACAGAATGACAAAGGAGGGAGAGATATGGGATGGTGAGAGAGAGAGGAGTGGGAAGGGTGACAGACAGAATGACAAAGGAGGGAGAGATATGGGATGGTGAGAGAGAGAGGAGTGGGAAGGGTGACAGACAGAATGACAAAGGAGGGAGAGATATGGGAGAGTGATAGAGCAAAACAAAGACGGATCGAGAGAGAGAGCAGACGTACGGTCTAATGCCTACCCTATTGAACACCAAGTGTCTGCACTGGCTTCTGATTTGTCTATGGACTGCCTGTAGGAGACGAACGCATCCTGGACCTTGCCAATACTGGAGTAGCACCTGCCCAGGAAGTACCAGGACTGTCCCGAGTTGGGGTCTGCCTCCAGTGATTTCTGCAGACACTGGATGGCATAGCTGTCCTTGTTGGCTCGGTCTCCTAGCTGCTCCACCGTGTGGTGCATCCAGCCTAGTAGAGGGGGAGGGGAGAACACAGAACAATAGGTCAACATTTCCATCACTAGCCATTATCCCATCCATCCATTTATTCAGTGCCAGACCCAGTCTTTCTTTTCATCGGCTGTGTGTGGTCTTACCTAGCTGCTGCAGGGTAGTGGCCTTCACCTGTGCTGGGAGATTATCTGTCTGCAGAAGGGTCTCGTACGCCTCCTTGGCAGCCCGGTATCTCTTCTGCAGAAAACGGGAGAACGAGAGCGAGGGAAGGAGAAAGAGAGAGGGGAAAAAGGAGGGTGAGAATAACAAATGACGTGCCATATTTGACAGATTAAGCAGTGTCCCTAGCCTGCACCGAGACATTTTACTCCCAACAGACTGCTGGATGTAATGACTCTGCTGCAGCAACGTCCTACTGACACAGCAGAACACTGACTGACCCACAGCTCTGCACTCCTGTGGTGCTACTGCAGTCAGTCAGCCAACATGGTCCGATTCTTAAGAGCTGCTGCTTAAGCCAAAGCAGTGTGAAAGACGAATCACACGGGCATACGAGATAGGGACTCCTGTTACCATGGCAACCACACGGAACTGGCCGAGAGGGAAACCCATCCATTTTATATGATGCGTGGTTATTTGATCACAACACAAGGCTCTCTCAGATCAATTAGCCTAGCTGATAAAACGCTAGCTAGCATAGAATAGTTGTATAGTTAATATTTTAGGGCAAGTGTAACTTATTCTTGAACAGCGTTGTTGAATACTTACTGAAACGGGAAGCACGTAGCTACTGTACAAACACAATTCAATGAGATAAGAGGAAAAGGACAAGGCTTACCTGAATCTCATACAAATGGGCGATGTGGAACTGAACTGAGGAAGAGAAAGACAAAAAAAAAATACAAATTGTTGGCTACTTCAGAAAATAACTCCAACATTCAGCATCAAAATTCTGGTCAAAATGGAACGACTCCAGTAAAATAGAAATGATTGCAGTTAATCCACTGTGTTGAACAGATGAGCTGCTAGGCTGTCTCCGGTGGCAGCAGGTTGACTTGTCTGTAGAGCAGTACTGTGTGTCTCTGAGCAGAGTGAATGAGCCCAACCAGACTGATACACAGAGGTGAGACTGCCCTTGATGTGTGAGAAAGACCGAGAGAGGATGTGTGTGTGTAACAGAGATAGAAAGGACGCGTGTGAGAGAGAGAAAGAGAGGGAGGATGTGTGTGTTTGTCCCTGTGCCTGATTGGAAACACTCCAGCGGGACGGGAATTGGGGGTCTCCTAGGTAACAGGTTCCAGGCGATAGGAGCCAGTAGAGGGGGAGAAAGCCAAATGAAATAACAATAATATCATGCAGTGTAATGTTTTCGGTGTGCTAGATATAAACCCTACCATGCCACCTCATTTCACTCTGATCAAATACATTGTTACAGTTGTTGGGTTAGCTACAGTGCCTTCTGAAAGTATTCACACCCCTTGACTTTTTCCACATTTTGTTGCATTACAGCCCAAATTTAAAATAGATTAAATTGAGATGCGTTGTCACTGGCCTACACGTCACATGGCAACAGGTAGCCTAGTGGTTAGAGCGTTGGACTAGGAACCGAAAGGTTGCAAGATCGAATCCCTGAGCTGACAAGGTAAAAATCTGTCGTTCCGCCCCTGAATAAAGCAGTTAACCCACTGTTCCTAGACCGTCATTGAAAATAAGAATTTGTTCTTAACTGACTTGCCTAGTTAAAAGGTAAAAAAAAAAAAATCAGTTTCAACAAATTCATTTTAAAAAATGGCACTTGATTTTTTTATTGCCTGAATTTTTTTTTCTCCCACCTTTATTTAACCAGGTAGGCTAGTTGAGAACAAGTTCTCATTTACAACTGCAACATGGCCAAGATAAAGCATAGCAGTGTGAACAGACGACAGAGTTATTATGAGGCAACTTAGCAATTAGGATTCGTTATCAGTAGGGATGCACGATATATCAGTGAACATATCGGAATCGGATGATATTAGCTAAAAATGTCAACGTCGGTATCGGCCCGATGTCTAGTTTAACACCGATGTGCAAAACCGATGTCAACGCTGACGTGCATACCTATATAATGTAGGTAGATGACGTAATGACGCCAAGTAACATTTTGCACAACACAGCATTCCTAACCTAGCCCACCATGTCTGCTGTGTGGATCGAGCAGTCATTTGAAAGAGAAAGAATATTTCAGCGAGACAACTCAAGGTGAAATCCATTAACGCCAAGATAATGGAATTCATTGCCCAAAGCTAACGTTATAAGCAGCCAGCTAGAATAATCTGGCTTTTGAAGCTCGACCAGATCGGTTTGTGTTGTTAAGCTAGCCACAATAAGGATTAGGCACAATAGCGTAATTTGCAGTTTGCCTTCAAAATAAAAGTACCTATTTGAAAGTGATGTTGAAGGTTAAAAATTGGTGGAATCATGACATTTATACTAGATAATGTTAAACAAGGTTGGAATGTGAAGCAATGAAATGCATTATCAGTCTACTCTGACACCCACAGAACACAACTGTGAAGAGTTTACGCAAACATTGGCGTTGTAGCTCTTATCGCGGGACTGTGACTGTGAAATCACCTCCCCAGTCAGCCTATTGTGTGTATTGACATACATATTGCACTGTACAGCTTTACCTAAGGATTGAGGATCAATTAAATGGTATATCAGTCTATTCAATACCAAAGATATTTCTTCCCAACGTCCTCCTCAGAGTTATCAGACTCCAAAACATTCACGCAGTAGTGTTTTTCCTCAGGAATAGTGTTCAATACACATAAGTTGACAATAAATGTGGCTCAACTCATAGTTGTTTCAGAGTCCCGCAATAAGAGCTAATGTTCTCTGGGTGTCACTGAGTACAGTGATACCCCATCTCATTGATCCACAATCCATAGGTAAGGCTGTACAGTGAAATAAGTATGCACCCAATGCAATTCTAAAGTATAATACATCCAGTGTGATTTAAAAATCAACAAGTTGATTTTATATAACATTCAAACCTCATTTAGCATGATCTATTAAATTATAGCATAATTCCACTATTTGTATTCATTTGCATCACTGTCAATGACATGCTTCTAACCGCAAAGTCCACTATTGTGGCTAATCCTTATTGTGGCTAGCTTCACATAGATGCGTTCGACCACCATTAATCAAATAAGAACTGTCTTATAAATTATGGTTATTTTAGATGACACCTAGATATATAGTTAGCTAGCTAACTACAGCTACTGAAACAGATTTGGGGAAGAACATTGTTGGCATCCATGAGCTAGCTAGCTTTTCTACTTTTAAACTCAGACAAAACAGAGATGCTTGTTCTAGGTCCCAAGAAACAAAAGAGATCTTCTGTTGAATCTGACAATTAATCTTGATGGTTGTACAGTCGTCTCAAATAAAACTGAAGGACCTCGGCGTTACGCTGGACCCTGATCTCTCTTTTGACGAACATATCAAGACTGTTTCAAGGACAGATTTTTTTCCATCTACGTAACATTGCAAAAAATCTGACGTTTTCTGTCCAAAAATGACGCATAAAAATTCATCCATGCTCTTGTTACTTCTAGGTTAGACTACTGCAATGCTCTACTTTCCGTCTACCCTAGAATCCTGACTAGAATAAAAAAAATGTGATCATATTACTCCAGTGTTAGCCTCCCTACACTGGCTTCCTGTTGAGGCAAGGGCTGATTTCAAGGTTTTACTGCTAACCTGGGCTTGCTCCTACCCGTCTTCCGATTTGGTCCTGCCGTACATACCTACACGTACTCTACGGTCACAAGACGTAGGCCTCCTAATTGTCCCTAGAATTTCTAAGCAAACAGCTGGAGGCAGGGCTTTCTCCTATAGAGCACCATTTTTATGGAATGGTCTGCCCACCTATATGAGAGACGCAGATCTGGTCTCAACCTTTAAGTCTTTATTGAAGACTCATTTCTTTAGTAGTTCCTATGATTGAGTGTAGTCTGGCCCAGGAGTGTGAAGGTGAACGGAAAGGCACTGGAGCAACGAACCGCCCTTGCCTGGTCGGTTCCCCTCTCTCCACTGGTTGTCTCTTCCTCAAACCCTATTACAGGGGCTGAGTCACTGGCTTACTGGTGCTCTTCCATGCCGTCCCTAGGAGGGATGCGTAACTTGAGTGGGTTGAGTTACTGACGTGGTCTTCCTGTCTGGGTTAGCGCCCCCCCCCCCCCCCCCCCCCCCCCCCCACCTGGTTTGTGCCGTGGCGGAGATCTTTGTGGGCTATACTCGGCCTTCTCTCAGGATGGTAAGTTGGTGGTTGAAGATATCCCTCTAGTGGTGTGGGGGCTGTGCTTTGGCAAAGTGGGTGGGGTTATATCCTGCCTGTTTGGCCCTGTCCGGGGGTATCATCGGATGGGGCCACCGTGTCTCCTGACCCCTCCTGTCTCAGTCTCCAGTATTTAGTGTCGGGTGGCTAGGGTCAATCTGTTAAATCTGGAGTATTTCTCCTGCCTTATCCGAGTGACAGTGTAATCAATGTGTAATAACTGAGTTAAATTATTTTGTGACGTGCAGTCATATTCAGGTCCTGATTGGTCAACAAGCTTATTTGACACATCAAATACTGTTATTTGACGTGTATTTTTTTTGACACGAAAAGACCCAAACGGCGTTCAATAGAAATCCTGGCTGAGAATGAAACAGCACAGCAAGTAAGTGAAATAAATAGGTTTTCATTATGTTTTACCGGTAATAGGGACTTATGTAAATGCCAACAAAATAACGTTTTGGTTGGTCATTGTGTATAACCTTTATTTAACCAGGCAAGTCAGTTAAGAACAAATTCTTATTTACAATGACGGCCTACCCCGGGCCAATTGTGCTCTGCCCGATGGGACTCCCAAACACGGCGGGATGTGATACAGTCTGGATTCGAACCAGTGGTTGTAGTGATGCCTCTTGCACTGAAATGCAGTGACTTAGACCGTGTGATTGGGAGTCCCATAGGGCGAAGCACAATTGGCCCAGCGTCGTCCGGGCCGTCATCGTAAATAATTTGTTCTTACCTGACTTCCCTAGTTAAATAGAACGGTTACACACACATACACCACACTGACCAAAAAGTTATTTTGTTGGCATTTACGTATGTCCCCATTACCAGTAAAACAATCAAAACCTATTTCCCTCACTTACTTGCTGTGCTGTTTCGTTGTTCATTTGTTCAGTCGTTTCATTCTCAACCAGGATTTCTATGGAACGCCGTTTAGGTCTTTGCATGTCAAAAAGACAGGTCAAATCACCAACCCTATTTGACGCGTCAAATCACCAACCCTATTTGACGCGTCAAATCACCAACCCTATTTGACGCGTCAAATCACCAACCCTATTTGACGCGTCAAATCACCAACCCTATTTGACGCGTCAAATCACCAACCCTATTTGACGCGTCAAATCACCAACCCTATTTGACAGGTCAAATCACCAACCCTATTTGACAGGTCAAATCACCAACCCTATTTGACAGGTCAAATCACCAACCCTATTTGACAGGTCAAATCACCAACCCTATTTGACAGGTCAAATCCCCAACCCTATTTGACAGGTCAAATCCCCAACCCTATTTGACAGGTCAAATCCCCAACCCTATTTGACAGGTCAAATCACCAACCCTATTTGACAGGTCAAATCACCAACCCTATTTGACAGGTCAAATCACCAACCCTATTTGACAGGTCAAATCACCAACCCTATTTGACAGGTCAAATCACCAACCCTATTTGACAGGTCAAATCACCAACCCTATTTGACAGGTCAAATCACCAACCCTATTTGACAGGTCAAATCACCTTGTTGACCAATCAGGACGTGAAAATGACTGCACGTCATACAATAATTTAACAAGATCATAATTTTTTTTACGTAGTTATTACACCATCACTTGTATTTCATTTGTTTACAACGATTCATGGATACGTATGCTATGATGCTGGTAAAGTTGTCTTGAGCACCTTCAGTGCTGGTCATAAAAAAAAAAGATAGCTAGCTCATGGATGCAAACAAAGTCCTTCCCAAAAACATAGCAAAACGACATTGTTTCAGTAGCTATATAGTTAGCTACCTGTCATCTAAAATAACCCTTACTTAAAAGACAGTTCTTATTTTATTAAGTGGTGGTCGGACCCATCTATTTGAAGCGAGCCACAATAAGGATTAGCCACAATAGTGGACCTTGAGGAAAGCCTTGAAAATAAAAATAGGGCATAATTATACTATTTGTATTCATTTTCATCACTGTCAAACCTCTATTTTGAAGGCAAACCGCAAATTCCACTATTGTGCCTAATCCTTATTGTAGCTAGCTTCACAACACATACCCCGGTCCGGTCGAGCCTCAAAAGCCAGCACTCCTGCGTTGTCTTGGCTATGTGCTTAGGGCCATTTTCCTGTTGGAAGGTGAACCTTCGCCCATCTGAGGTCCTGAGCACTCTGGAGCACGTTTTGGTCAAGGATCTATCTGTACTTTGCTCCGTTCATCTTTCCTTCAATCTTGACTACTCTCCCAGTCCCTGCCACTGAAAAACATCCCACAGGATGATGCTGCTTCACTGTATCGATGGTGCCAGGTTTCCTCCAGACGTGACACTTGGCATTCAGTCCAAATAGTTCAATCTTGGTTTCATCAGACCAGATAATCTTGTTTCTCATGGTCAGAGTCCTTTAGGTGCCTTTTGGCAAACTCCAAGCGGACTGTCATCTGCCTTTTACTTAGGAGTGGCTTCCGTCTGGTAACTCAACCATAAAGGCCTTATTGGTGGAGTGCTGCAGAGATGCTTGTCCTTTTGGAAGGTTCTCCCATCTCCATAGAGGAACTCTTGAGCTCTGTCAGAGTGACCATGGGGTTCTTGGTCACGTCCCTGACCAAGGCCCTTCTCCCCCGACTGCTTAGTTTAGCCGGGCAGCCAGCTCTAGGAAGTGTTTTGGTGGTTCCAAACTTCTTCCATTTAAGAATGGAGGCCACTGTCTTCTTGGGGACCTTCAATGCTGCAGAAATTTTTTGGTATCCTTCCCCAGATCTGTGCCTCAATACAATCCTGTCTCAGAGCTCTACGGACAATTCCTTCGACCTCATGGCTTGGTTTTTGCTCTGACGTGCACTGTCAACTGTGGGACTGCAGAACTGTGATGCTTGACTTGGTTTATTTTTGTGGTGTCCTGCAAATTTTATATATATATATATATATATATAACAACAGTTTGAGTACTCCATTACGCATGCCCATCCCTACTCTCAATCAACATAGTTGGCCAATTTGTCCAGTACATCTCTGTAGTTAAATCTCAAATGAACATCAACATGCATATTTAAAAAAGTAAACTTGCATTACCGAATTATCTTTATTCACACTACTTACTTTCAGCTTTGGACAAAGTGCAGGGGTTGGAGTCAATCAAAGCCAGCTGGAAATGCTGTCGACAGAACAGAATATCAAGGCATTAACATCCACTGAAGGACAAGAAATACACAGAAACAGGGGTTGGAGTCAATCAAAGCCAGCTGGAAATGCTGTCGACAGAACAGAATATCAAGGCATTAACATCCACTGAAGGACAAGAAATACACAGAAACAAAAGAATAATGCAAAAGGTCATTCCTGTACATGAATCCCCATGCACTGAGACACTCCTTTTCCCTGACTGTCAGACTCAAGGAAATCAATTCTTCAGCAAGCTGCCTCTCCCCTTGGTCACTTTCTGCACTGCAATTAGAGAGCAGGAGAGAACGAACAAGGGAGTGGGCAACTGATGAAGAGATTGCACACTGTGCAAGTCCTCTTTACAGTCCCCCATTGGTTGTTTGTTAGTCTCACTCAAATATAAAAAAATGCAAACATTTCTCTCCGCCCCATGGCAAAATGAGTAGAATTGCATGAAATTAACTACTTTGTGCATAGGATCCCCCAAAAGACCTGGCTGCATGTGTGGGTATGGATGTGGGTACACAGACCCACGAGCCACTGAGACCCCCATAATGAGTTCAGATTTTGTGGCCCATCCCTGATCAATAGAATAAGGTGCCAACATAACATTTTTTTTTATATATATTTTTTTAAATCATTCTACACTAATGTTCCTCCCTGGATGTCCTGTGGGAAATGTTGTGGTGGCTCCACTGGTGGAGGAGAGAGGCAGGCAGAGTACCTTTAGGCTTGACTCGTAGTCGGTGTTGACCTTAAACATGAGGCCGAGTCGCAGGTGGATCTCCTTGGCTCGTGAGAAACTGGGGTCGATGTACAGCACCTCCTGGAAAGCTTTAATCGCCCTGGGGGAGGAGAAGAGATGGCGAGAGAGAGAATAAATATATTCCAAGTTAGGAATGGGAGACGCCACTCAGAGAAGATGAAGAGTCAGCACTGCAGTGTTGAACAGAGAACACAGATTAAAACAGGAGCTCTTCCTGGTTTCTTCACAACGTGATTAAAACAGGAGCTCTTCCTGGTTTTTTCACAACGTGATTAAAACAGGAGCTCTTCTTGGTTTCTTCACAACGTGATTAAAACTGGAGCTCTTCCTGGTTTCTTCACAACATGATTAAAACTGGAGCTCTTCCTGGTTTCTTCACAACATCATTAAAACTGGGATTCTTCCCAACTGGCTCCCTATGCGCTACTGTTCACCAGGGCCTGTAGGGGTCATGGTCAAAACAAGTGCACTATAAAATTAAATAGGGTGCCATGTGGGATGCAACTGGTGACGGCGTCACCATAGCAACCATACACATTTATTTCCCATGCACGCACGCACACATGCGCACACACACAGGTATAATACCTGTAACACCATCATAATCTAGTCCTCCATACTTAGGTAGTATAAAACAGCTACTCACCACTGAAAGGCGTTGTAATGGAAGTAGACCATGCCCAGGCCATATAGGAAGGCAGCATTCTGGAAGAGGCAGATGCACACAGAGCACCATTAAGACTAATTAGTTACAGGCCACACACACACACGCCTACACAAAACAACGCTTTCAAAATGGCTGCAGCCCAGACATGTTGTCTGCATAGGAGCCCTTCCAGAAACCCACTCTATAAGGCATCCGTCTTAATCTGTCGTCATTAGTTATGGACCATTCATTTTAACCACAATAGAAGTCTTTCTTTGTGCAATGACTGGTTACTGCACTAGATGCCTTTTGGGGATCGTCTCTGCTGGCCGCCGCTCAAATGGAATCACCATGTAGGCCTACCAAATGCTCACATCTCACCACAGATTTCTCGACTCAAACAGAAAACGGCAGAGAATGAGTCTAATCTGAAAGCCACAACCCACAGCGTGCCTCCAGATAAACCCCTGAATCATAACCACACACACTTCCTGTGTCTGGTTGGTCGGCCGGTGCGATGTGAATGGGTTAACCTTGGTAGGTTGAGGATGAACATGAGCAGAATATAATCTGCAGTAGAAGTAGAATGGAGACATAAGAGCTCCACAGATAAGAGTGTGAGAGTAAAGGTGTCCACATGCTTCCCCATCAGAAACTGTTGGGAACAGTTTGTTCATATATTATGACGACATTTTGTGACGTGTTTGTTCATTGTGAGCTTTGGCAACGGTGTTTCAGCTATTCGTGCACGCTACATTTTTTTCCGTGGCAAGCTGAAGTTGAGCCAAAGTCTACGCCTCTTCGCCCATCTTTGGTCAATTGTAGGAATTCTTCAATTAAGTGTTTGTCATCAAGGATAGACGACTCGTTTTCATGCACATTTCACTTGAGAAACACTGCACCAAACATCTTAGATGTAAATTACACGACTAAGATCTGACACAAACATCCAAATTAAATGAAAGAACTTGAGTTAGTTTAATTCGGACTATTTTGAGGAAGTGTATACTGGCTACTGCGTCTAAAGAGGGACAAACAGAGCTATTGTCGCCTTCTCTATTTTTTCCAAGCGAAGGTCTTTTAAGGGAGTTTGTGAGCACATTTGTTCAGTTTGAATAGGCTCCAGCCGAAACCAAAGCATGCGGAAGCTTTCAGAGTGCGTGTCCTTCAGTAGTATTTTCTCACCTTCCAGTAGTCGGACTGTAAGCTGTAGTACCTCTGGTATGCTGATAATGCTGTGAAAGAAAGAAGAGGGATATAAAATACCAGACATACCAAAAGGTTAACACCAACTAACTTTGCTATAAGACCAGCTTTGTTTTCAGCAATGCCAAGTTGGGGACAACTGCATCTAACTGAAATGAAGTTTAATTCAGTTTTTAACCCAGGTGGGGGGGACAAGGAAAAAAATAACAAATAAAGGGAGGTAAATCGAGTGTGACAGAAACCCTGTTACCATACTGTTTTTATGCACAATTCAATTACATTTTTATAAATATGGACAGATAACTTGTTCTTTCGACACGGTGGGATCGTTTTGCGTCTCTAAAATTAATTAGTGTGCCTTGCGAAAGTATTCGGCCCCCTTGAACTTTGCGACCTTTTGCCACATTTCAGGCTTCAAACAAAGATATAAAACTGTATTTTTTTGTGAAGAATCAACAACAAGTGGGACACAATCATGAAGTGGAACAACATTTATTGGATATTTCAAACTTTTTTAACAAATCAAAAACTGAAAAATTGGGCATGCAAAATTATTCAGCCCCTTTACTTTCAGTGCAGCAAACTCTCTCCAGAAGTTCAGTGAGGATCTCTGAATGATCCAATGTTGACCTAAATGACTAATGATGATAAATACAATCCACCTGTGTGTAATCAAGTCTCCGTATAAATGCACCTGCACTGTGATAGTCTCAGAGGTCCGTTAAAAGCGCAGAGAGCATCATGAAGAACAAGGAACACACCAGGCAGGTCCGAGATACTGTTGTGAAGAAGTTTAAAGCCGGATTTGGATACAAAAAGATTTCCCAAGCTTTAAACATCCCAAGGAGCACTGTGCAAGCGATAATATTGAAATGGAAGGAGTATCAGACCACTGCAAATCTACCAAGACCTGGCCGTCCCTCTAAACTTTCAGCTCATACAAGGAGAAGACTGATCAGAGATGCAGCCAAGAGGCCCATGATCACTCTGGATGAACTGCAGAGATCTACAGCTGAGGTGGGAGACTCTGTCCATAGGACAACAATCGTCGTATATTGCACAAATCTGGCCTTTATGGAAGAGTGGCAAGAAGAAAGCCATTTCTTAAAGATATCCATAAAAAGTGTTGTTTAAAGTTTGCCACAAGCCACCTGGGAGACACACCAAACATGTGGAAGAAGGTGCTCTGGTCAGATGAAACCAAAATTGAACTTTTTGGCAACAATGCAAAACGTTATGTTTGGCGTAAAAGCAACACAGCTGAACACACCATCCCCACTGTCAAACATGGTGGTGGCAGCATCATGGTTTGGGCCTGCTTTTCTTCAGCAGGGACAGGGAAGATGGTTAAAATTGATGGGAAGATGGATGGAGCCAAATACAGGACTATTCTGGAAGAAAACCTGATGGAGTCTGCAAAAGACCTGAGACTGGGACGGAGATTTGTCTTTCAACAAGACAATGATCCAAAACATAAAGCAAAATCTACAATGGAATGGTTCAAAAATAAACATATCCAGGTGTTAGAATGGCCAAGTCAAAGTCCAGACCTGAATCCAATCGAGAATCTGTGGAAAGAACTGAAAACTGCTGTTCACAAATGCTCTCCATCCAACCTCACTGAGCTCGAGCTGTTTTACATCTCTCGATGTGCAAAACTGATAGAGACATACGCCAAGCGACTTACAGCTGTAATCGCAGCAAAAGGTGGCACTACAAAGTATTAACTTAAGGGGGCTGAATAATTTTGCACGCCCAATTTTTCAGTTTTTGATTTGTTAAAAAAGTTTGAAATATCCAATAAATGTCGTTCCACTTCATGATTGTGTCCCACTTGTTGTTGATTCTTCACAAAAAAATACAGTTTAATATCTTTATGTTTGAAGCCTGAAATGTGGCAAAAGGTCGCAAAGTTCAAGGGGGCCGAATACTTTCGCAAGGCACTGTATGTGATAAATGCTGGTGGAAATGCCTTTATGCACAAATACTGATTTGGATTTGAGAAACCATGCAGTTTATTAGGCTACAGATGAAATAACCCACTGGGCACACACTGGTTGACTCAACGTTGTTTCCACATCATTTCAATGAAACGACATTGAACCAATGTGGAATAGACATCTGTGCCTAGTGGGAACTCCAGATTAACTTCACACCGTGCTGAAAGTGCACGGTGATCTTCATGTTCCGTTACAATACATTTCAAGGGGCTTGATCGATGCTTGACTGACGTTTTGACAAATATTCTCACAATAATCTCATCGGGTAGACTAGCCCACTCTGTCTGCCAGCTGTTGGCTGGAGCCCATGTGCCAAGACCAGAGTAGACACTGGTGTTGCACGCTATACTGAAACCTCTGGACTTTTTCCAATACTACAACATGAAAAATGGTTCGGGACTATCATTTTGTTACCGTTGGTACTTCTGTCAAATGTGTCTCACGGTTCAACAGTCTATCAGTGCAGCCAATGTCCACCTTATTAAAGTGTGAAAGCACCCTGCCTGCTCCACTTGACTTTAGGCTGCACTGGGAGTCTGGAGGGCATCATGTTAGCTCCCCGCCGATGCTGCACAGAAGTTAACACACTTGAATAATGCCACACGGCATGTAGAAATGTTGACTTAATGTTCGCAAAACAATGTCCATACGGGGGGGAGGGAGCGAGCGAGGGGGGAGAGCGCAAGAGGGGCGTCAACTCACCTTTAGCGTACTCCTCCAGGAGGAGGTTGAAGTGGCCTAGCTGGCAGAATAACTCTGGCTCCACTTTTCCTTCAGCCTTCAAGATGAGAGAATCATAGGAACGAATGGCCTGGGGAAAAATAAAGCAAGAAGAAACTCAGCATGAACACAGACAGCAGTGTCTCTTACCAGGAAGTCTCACATGGGATGCGTCACAAACGGCCCTCTATTCCCTACATAGCGCACTAATTTTGACCGGAGCCTCTTATGCCCTGGTCAAAGGTAGTGCACTATATAGGGGATAGAGTGCCACTTTTCAATCAGTTATCAATGTCCATATAAATGGGAGCGATGGTATGGATTTCTGTTCATTGTGTGTGTTGGGCCATGTTGTGATTTGGACTTCTTACACTGGAAAATAAAAAACACAGCGAGATGCGCATCACTCACAGGGATGGCTCTGCCTGAGGCCTAATCACACATATTAAACACACCCACTCCTGGAGGACTACTGCTGAACTCTAGAAACCCATAAACATTGTTTCCCTGCATTCTGAGTAACAGCTCTGAGGACATAGCTTCTGAAACAGAGCACAATCACTAAATATACACAAAGAGCAACTAAGCATTGCATCAGAACATTCCTTCAGATAGTCTGTCACACACACCTGCAGAATACACACACAGTTGAAGTCGTAAGTTTACATACACTTAGGTTTGAGTCATTAAAACTTGTTTTTCAACCACTCCACAAATGTCTTGTTCACAAACTATAGTTTTGGCAAGTTGGTCTACTTTACGCATGACACAAGTAATGTTTCCAACGATTGTTTACAGACAGATTGTTTCACTTATAACTCACTGTATCACAATTCCAGTGGGTCAGAAGCTTACATACACTACTTACATACACTAAGTTGACTGTGCCTTTAAACAGCTTGGAAAACTCCAGAAAATGATGTCATGGCTTTAGAAGCTTCTGATAGGCTAATTGACATAATTTGAGTCAATTGGAAGTGTACCTGTGGATGTATTTCAAGGCTTACCTTCAAACTCAGTGCCTCTTTGCTTGACATCATGGGAAAATCAAAAGAAATCAGCCAAGACCTCAGAAAAAAAATTGTAGACCTCCATAAGTCTGGTTCATCCAAATGGCTAAAAGGTACCACGTTCATCTGTACAAACAATACTACGCAAGTATAAACACCATGGGACCATGCAGTCGTCATACCGCTCAGGAAGGAGACGCATTCTGTCTCCCAGAGATTAACGTGTTTTGGTGCGAAAAGTGCAAATCAATCCCAGAACAGCAGCAAAGGACCTTGTGAAGATGCTAAAGGAAACCGGTACAAAAGTATCTATATCCACAGTAAAACGAGTCCTATATTGACATAACCTGAAAGGCCGCTCTGCAAAGCCGCTGCTCCAAAACTTCCATAAAATAGCCAGACTACGGATCGCAACGGCACATGGGGACAAAGATCGTACTTTTTGGAGAAATGTCCTCTGGTCTGATGAAACATGTTTAATTCACTGTTGCCAATTCTGGTGTCATTTACAGTTAGGCCCTATATCTGGGTGGCTCTTAGATCAGTCACTCACCAAGCGAGCGAGAGAGAGAAGAAAAAAAAGTATGTTTGAACAAGACAGATTCAAAACTGTTTGCAGATCGAGCACTTAAAGAATGTAGATAATGACCAGCCAATGATTAACTCGATAACAGCATTAGGTTTTGGCTCTGAAACGTGTGTGTTTGGGGAGGGTGAGGTGGATAAAACGTCCACTTGTCACTCAACTGGACTGCCAAGTTCAGGGGAGTTCGTGCTATGACAGTGAACCAATAACACTAGTGAGTGACGAGATTCACGTATGCCCTTGGCCTACTCAATATTCATCAACGTTGAGGGTTAGTGGCAATACTGAGGTATTAGATCACTCAGAAGGCAAGGAATGGGCTGGGGAAGAACAGAACCTAACGTGGGTATACTATCTGTGTACGGCCACTAACTCCATTACAAAACGAGTTCCCTCTGTGGGACCAGTCATTTGGTTACATCCTGTGTGTTATGCAGACCAGACGAGACGTGCGTAAATGTCTGTTGTACTGCATATGGCAAAACAAAAAGGGGTACGTTCCAGAACCTAAAATGAAACCCGCCAAATGCAGGTAGATTTTGGCACTGGCAGGTAAGATGTCTATTTCACCAGCCACATTGGCGGGTGGTCAGGGCTCTACAGTACAAGCATTTCACTCGCATTTGCGAATAAAAATCTAGTTCAAAGTATGAGCACATTTATAGATACAATAAATGCTGTAATTGCTGTGGTCAGTGTCATTTTATGCCATAGCTGGTAGCTAATCGCACACACACAGTGAAAAGGTATTTACCCCATTCTAAAAGGGCTCTACTTTTCCATCAAAATAAGTTTCATTAGCTGTCTGGGTGGCTGATCTCAGACGATCCCACAGGTCAAGAGGAGCCGGATGAGGAGGTCCTGGGCTGGTCTGCGGTTGTGAGGCCGGTTGGACGTACTGCCAAATTCTCTAAAACAACATTGGAGGCAGCTTATGTTAGAGATGAACATTAAATTCTCTGGCAACGGCTCTGGTGGACATTCCTGCAGTCAGCATTCCAATTGCAGATATCTGTGGCATTGTGTTGACAAAACTGCAAATTTTAGAATGGCCTTTTATTGTCCCCAGCACAGGTTGCACCTGATCATGCAGTTTAAATCAGCTTCTTGATATGCCACACCTGTCAGGTGGATAGATTATATTGACAAAGGAGAAATGCTCTCTAACAGTGATGGAAATAAATTTGTCCACAAAATGAAAGAAAGCTTTGTGTGTATTTCAGTTCACCTTACATGTTGCATATTTTTGTTCAGTGTGTGCATATGTAGCCTGAACAATGAAAAATAGCCTCAGACCTTTATTCTTCTCCGCCAAACTTTACAGTTGGCACTATGCAGTCGGGCAATAAGCGTTCTCCTGGCATCCGCCAAACCCAGATTCGTCAACCGGACTGCCAGATGGTGAAGCGTGATTCATCACTCCAGAGAACACGTCTCCACTGCTGCAGTGTCCAATGGTGGCCACTCCAGCCGATGCTTGGCATTGTGCACGGTGAGCTTAGGCTTGTGTACGGCTGCTCAGCCACGGAAACCCATTTCCTCAAGCTCCCAACAGACATTTATTGTGTTGACGTTGCTTCCAGAGGCAGTTTGGAACTCGGTAGTGAGTGTTGCAACCGAGGACAGACGATTTCTGAGCTTGTTTGGCCTACCACTTCGCAGCTGAGCGGTTGTTGCTCCTAGACGTTTCTACTTCAGAATAACAGCACTTACAGTTGACCAGGGCAGCTCTAGCAGGGCACAAATTTGACGAACTGACTTCTTGGAAAGGTGGCATCCTATGAAGGTGCCACGTTGAGTCACTGAGCTTTTTCAGTAAGGATATTCTACTGCCAATGTTTGTCTATGGAGATCGCATGGCTGTGTGCTCTATTTTACACCTGTCAGCAACAGGTGTGGCTGAAATAGCCAAATCCACTAATTTGAAGGGGTGTCCATATACAGTACCTGTCAAAAGTTTGGAAACACACTCATTCCAGGGATTCTTTATTTTATATATTTTCTACATTGTAGAATAATAGTGAAGACATCAAATCTATTAACCTCTTTGATCTCTAGGGGCGCTATTTCATTTTTGGATAAAAAACGTTCCCGTTTTAAGCGCGATATTTTGTCACGAAAAGATGCTCGACTATGCATATTATTGACAGTTTTTGAAAGAAAACACTCTGAAGTTTCAGAATCTGCAAAGATAGTCTGTAAGTGCCCCAGAACTCATTCTACAGGCGAAACCAAGATGATGCGTCAACCAGGAAATGAGCAGATTTCTGAAGCTCTGTTTTCCATTGTCTCCTTATATGGCTGTGATTGCGCAAGGAATGAGCCTACACTTTCTGTCGTTCTCCCAAGGCCTTAGCAGCATTGTGACGTATTTGTAGGCATATCATTGGAAGATTGACCATAAGAGACTACATTTTCCAAGTGTCCGCCTGGTGTCCCTGCGTCGAAATTGGAGCGTAAAGCCAGGTGCAATTATTTTTCCATTTGAGAGCAAGGAGAAACCAGGCTTCCAGGAAGGATATATCATTGAAGAGATATGTGGAAAAACACCTTGAGGATTGATTCTAAACCACGTTTGCCATGTTTCAGTCGATATTATGGAGTTAATTTGGAAAAAAGTTAGCGTTTTGAGGGCTGAATTTTCGTTTTTTTTTGGTAGCCAAATGTGATGTACAAAACGGAGCTATTTCTAATACACAAAGAATCTTTTTGGAAAAACTGAGCATCTGCTATCTAACTGAGAGTCTCCTCATTGAAAACATCAGAAGTTCTTCAAAGGTAAGTTATTTTATTTGAAGGCTTTACTTGTTTTTGTGATAGTTGCCTGCTAAATGCTAACGCTAAATGCTACGCTAGCTAGCTACTGTTACACAAATGATTGTTTTCCTATGGTTGAAAAGCATATTTTGAAAATCTGAGATGACAGTGTTGTTAACAAAAGGCTAAGCTTGAGAGATAGCATATTTATTTCATTTCATTTGCGATTTTCATGAATAGTTAACGTTGCGTTATGGTAATGAGCTTAGGTCTATAAATAGAATCCCGGATCCGGGTTTGGTCGTCGCAACAGGTTAAATAACACACATGTAGTAACCAAAAAAAGTGAGAAATGTAAATATATTTTATATTTCAGATTCTTCAAAGTAGCCACCCTTTGCCTTGATGACAGCTTTGCACACTCTTGGTATTCTCTCAACCAGCTTCATGAGGTAGTCACCTGAAATGCATTTCAATTAACAGGTGTATCTTGTTAAATGTTCATTTGTGGAATTTGTTACCTACTTAATGCGTAAAGAGCCAATCAGTTGTGTTGTGACAAGGTGATATACAAAAGATAGCCCTATTTGTTAAAAGACCAAATCCATATTATGGCAAGAAGAGCTCAAATCAAATTTTATTTGTCACATACACATGGTTAGCAGATGTTAATGCGAGTGTAGGGAAATGCTTGTGCTTCTAGTTCCGACAATGCAGTCATTACCAACGAGTAATCTAACCTAACAATTCCACAACAACTACCTTATACACACACACACACACACACACACACACACACACGTGTAAAGGGATGAAGAATATGTACATAAAAATATATGAATGAGTGATGGTACAGAACGGCATAAGCAAGATGCAGTAGATGGTTTCGAGTACAGTATATACATTGCACGAAAAAAATAAAGGGAGCATGAAAATTACACATCCTAGATCTGAATGAATGAAATATTCTTAAATACTTTTTTCTTTACATAGTTGAATGTGCTGACAACAAAATCACACAAAAGTTATCAATGGAAATCAAATGTATCAACCCATGGAGGTCTGGATTTGGAGTGAAACTCAAAATTAAAGTGGAAAACCACACTACAGGCTGATCCAACTTTGATGTAATGTCCTTAAAACAAGTCAAAATGAGGCTCAGTAGTGTGTGTGGCCTCCACGTGCCTGTATGACCTCCTCCCTACAACACCTGGGCATTCTCCTGATGAGGTGGCGGATGGTCTCCTGAGGGATCTCCTCCCAGACCTGGACTAAAGCATCCGCCAACTCCTGGACAGTCTGTGGTGCAACGTGGCTTTGGTGGATGGAGCGAGACATGATGTCCCAGATGTGCTCAATTGGATTCAGGTCTGGGGAACGGGCGGGCTAGTCCGTAGCATCAATGCCTTCCTCTTGCAGGAACTGCTGACACACTCCAGCCACATTAGGTCTTTCATTAGGAGGAACCCAGGGCCAACCGTACCAGCATATGGTCTCACAAGGGGTCTGAGGATCTCATCTCGGTACCTAATGGCAGTCAGGCTACCTCTGGCGAGCACATGGAGGGCTGTGCGGCCCCCCAAAGAAATGCCACCCCACACCATGACTGACCCACTGCCAAACCGGTCATGCTGGAGGATGTTGCAGGCAGCAGAACGTTCTCCACAGCGTCTCCAGACTCTGTCACGTGCTCAGTGTGAACCTGCTTACATCTGTGAAGAGCACAGGGCACCAGTGGTGAATTTGCCAATCTTGGTGTTCTCTGGCAAATACCAAACATCCTGCACTGTGTTGGGCTGTAAGCACAACCCCCACCTGTGGACGTCGGGCCCTCATACCACCCTCATGGAGTCTGTTTCTGACCATTTGAGCAGACACATGCACATTTGTGGCCTGCTGGAGGTCATTTTGCAGGGCTCTGGCAGTGCTCCTCCTTGCACAAAGGCGGAAGTAGCGGTCCTGCTGCTGGGTTGTTGCCCTCCTACGGCCTCCTCCACGTCTCCTGATGTACTGGCCTGTCTCCTGGTAGCGCCTCCATGCTCTAGACACTATGCTGACAGACACAGCAAACCTTCTTGCCACAGCTCGTATTGATGTGCCATCCTGATGAGCTGCACTACCTGAGCCACTTGTGTGGGTTGTAGACTCCGTCTCATGCTACCACTAGAGTGAAAGCACCGCCAGCATTCAAAAGTGACCAAAACATCAGCCAGGAAGCATAGGAACTGAGAAGTGGTCACCAACTGCAGAACCACTCCTTTATTGGGGGTGTCTTGCTAATTGCCTATAATTTCCACCTGTTGTCTATTCCATTTGCACAACAGCATGTGACATTTATTGTCAATCAGTGTTGCTTCCTAAGTGGACAGTTTGATTTCACAGAAGTGTGATTGACTTGGAGTTACATTGTGTTGTTTAAGTGTTCCCTTTATTTTTTTGAGCAGTGTACATATGAGATGAGTAATGTAGGGTATGTAAACATATTAAGTGGCATTGTTTAAAGTAGCTAGTGATAAATTGATGTAAAAAATGTTTCCATTATTAAAGTGGCTGGAGTTGAGTCAGTATGTTGGCAGCAGCCACTCAATGTTAGTGGTAACAGTCTGATGGCCTTGAGATAGAAGCTGTTTTTCAGTCTCTCGGTCCCTGTTTTGATGCACCTGTACTGACCTCACTTTCTGGATGATAGCGGGGTGAACAGGCAGTGGCTCGGGTGGTTGTTATCCTTGATGATCTTTATGGCCTTCCTGTGACATCGGGTGGTGTAGGTGTCCTGGAGAGCAGGTAGTTTGCCCCCGGTGATGCGTTTTGCAGACCTCACTACCCTCTGGAGAGCCTTACGGTTATGGGCGGAGCAGTTGCCGTATCAGGTGGTGATACAGTCCGACAGGATGCTCTCGATTGGGCATCTAAAGGTCTGTGAGTGCTTTTGGTGACAAGCCGCATTTCTTCAGCCTCCTGAGGTTGAAGAGGCGCTACTGCGCCTTCTTCACCACACTGTCTGTGTGGGTGGACCAATTCAGTTTGTACGTGATGTGTATGCCGAGGAACTTAAACTTACTACCCTCTCCACTACTGTCCTGTCGATGTGGATAGGGGGGGTGCTCCCTCTGCCGTTTCCTGAAGTCCACGATCATCTCCTTTGTTTTGTTGACGTTGAGTGTGAGGTTATTTTCCTGACACCACACTCCGAGGGCCCTCACCTTCTCCCTGTAGGCCGTCTCATCGTTGTTGGTAATCAAGCCTACCACTGTAGTGTCGTCTGCAAACTTGATGATTGAGTTGGAGGCGTGCATGGCCACGCAGTCATGGGTGAACAAGGGAGGGCTCAGAACGCACCCTTGTTAGGTGTTGAGGATCAGCGGGGTGGAGATGTTGTTACCTACCCTCACCACCTGGGAGCAGCCCGTCAGGAAGTCCAGTGCCCAGATGCACAGGGCGGGGTCGAGACCCTGGGTCTCGAGCTTGATGAGGAGTTTGGAGGGTATTATGGTGTTAAATGCTGAGCTGTAGTCGATGAACGGCATTCTCACATAGGTGTTCCTTTTGTTCAGATGGGTTAGGGCAGTGTGCAGTGTGGTTGCGATTGCGTCGTCTGTGGACCTATTGGGGCGGTAAGCAAATTGGAGTGGGTCTAGGGTGTCAGGTAGGGTGGAGGTGATATGGTACTTGACTAGTCTCAAAGCACTTCATGATGACGGAAGTGAGTGCTACGGTGCGGTAGTCGTTTAGCTCAGTTACCTTAGCTTTCTTGGGAACAATGGTGGCCCTCTTGAAGCATGTGGGAACAGCAGACTAGGATAAGGATTGATTGAATATGTCCGTAAACACACCAGCTAGCTGGTCTGTGCATGCTCTGAGGACGCGGCTGGGGATGCCGTCTGGGCCTGCAGCCTTGCGAGGGTTAACACGTTTAAATGTTTGACTCATGTCGGCTGCAGTGAAGGAGAGTCCACAGGTTTTTGTAGCGGGCCGTGTCAGTGGCACTGTATTGTTCTCAAAGCGAGCAAAGAAGTTATTTAGTCTGTCTGGGAGAAAGACATCCTGGTCCGCGACAGGGCTGGTTTTCTTTTTGTAATCCGTGATTGACTGTAGACCCTGCCACATACCTCGTGTCCGAGCCATTGAACTGCAACTCTACTTTGTCTCTATAGCTTGTTTGATTGCCTTGCGGAGGGAATAGCTACACTGTTTGTATTCTGTCATGTTTCCGGTCACCTTGCCCTGGTTAAAAGCAGTGGTTCGCGCTTACAGTTTCTGGTTTGGGAATGTTTTAATGGTTGCTGTGGGTACCACATCGCTGATGCACTTGAACAGACCTGAGCGCGGGAACTTCCTGTTTTAGTCTCAGTCTATAGGCTGGGAGCAACAAAATGGAGTCATGGTCAGCTTTTCCAAAAGGGGGGCAGGGGAGGGCCTTATAAAAGTTAGAATAACAATGATCCAGGGTTTTACCAGCCCTGGTTGCACAATCAATATGCTGATAGAATTTAAAAGGAGTCTTGTTTTCAGATTAGCCCAGCTACAATGAATGCAGCCTCAGGATATGTGGTTTCCAGTTTACATAGTCAAATAAAAAAGTTAGTTCAGGGCCGTTCAAATAAGCAAAGAGAAACGAGAGTCCATAATTACTTTAAGACATGAAGGTCAGACAGCACGGAAAAATAAGAACTGAAAGTTTCTTCAAATGCAGGTTCAAAAACCATCAAGTTGTATGATGCAACTGTCTCACGAGGACCGCCACAGGAAAAGACCCAGAGTTCTCTGCTGCAGAGGATAAGTTCATTAGTTACCAGCCTCAGAAACTGCAGCCCAGATAAATGCTTCAGAGTTCAAGTAACAGACATATCTTAACATAACTGTTCAGAGGAGAAACAGGCCTTCATAGTCAAAGTGAAGGAAAAGCAGCCAACAAGTGCTCAGCATATGGAAAAGCATTCCAGATGAAGCAGGCTGAGAGAATGCCAAGAGTGGGTAAAGCCGTCATCAAGGTAAAAGGGTGGCTACTTTGAAGAATCTAAAATATATTTTGATTTGTTTAACACTTTTTTGGTTACTACATGTGTTATTTCATATGTTTGACGTCTTCACTATTATTCTACAATGTAGAAAATACAAAAAATAAAGAAAACCCTTGAATGAGTAGTTGTCCAAACCTTAGACTGGTACTGTATATGTTTTTTGTATTTTACCCCCCCTTTTCATGATATCAAATTGCAATCGCATCGCTGCATTTTCCTAAACAGGCTCTGGAGATGTGAAGGTCGAGTCATACTTCCTCCGAAACATGACCCGCCAAACCACACCTCTTAGCACCCACCCTCTTAACACGGAAGCCAGGTGCACCAGTGTCTGAGGAAACACTGTTCAACTGACGACCGAAATGAGCCTGCAGGCACACGGCCCGCCACAAGGAGTCGCTAAAGCCCCTCCCGGCCAAACCCTCCACTAACCCGGACGACACTGGGCCAATTGTGCGCCACCCCATGGGCCTCCTGCTCACGGCCGGTTGTGACACAGCCTGGGATCGAACCTGGGTCTGTAGGTGATGCGTCCCTCACCGAGATGCAATGCCTTAGACTGCTGCGCCACTCTGGAGTGTTTTTTATGTTTGAATTTGATTCTGTTTAATTTTATTTAACTATGCAAGTCAGTTTAAGAACAAATTCTTATTTACAATTACGGATTACCCCAGCCAAACCCGGACAACGCTGGGCCAATTGTGCACCGCCCTATGGGACTCCCAATCACGGCCGGATGTGATGCAGCCTGGATTCGAACCAGGTAGTGGAGTGACGCCTCTTGCGTCGAGATGCCGTGTCTTTGACCACTCAGTCACTGGCAACTAGAGCGGCTCAAGTGCCCTTGTTGCAACGGTAACCTCCCGACCTTAAAACGGACAGCTGAACATGCCTGCCTCATCTGTGATATTTTAGTTAAAAGACAGGTTACAAAAAATATAGAGAATTGAGCAATGTACCACATCACTTCTTACTAATAATACATTTGTTTTAAAAACATTAAAGCATGCTCATCTGTTTTTTTTGTAAAAAGACATGAGTGGCTGGTAGAGATATATATATATTTTTTTGTTATCTACCTGCCACAGTGGCTGATGGACCAAAACTTTGTTTTGGGCCCTGGTACTTTCTCTTTGAACAGCTGAATAGTCTCAGTGTGATTGAGTGCTTGGGGATGTTTGTCTATGCCTTCTTATGTCGCCATTCAGACTGACTGGAGGTTTGTTTATGGTGGAAAGGGGGAGGGGCCAAGATAAATAACAGACAGCACAGCTGAGGGAGGCCAAGCCCAGAATTCAACTTTCATCACAGATGACGAGATCAATCTAATTAAATTTAGCTGCGGCTCAGGCTTTATGAGAATGCGCGCACACACACCACACAGTAGGCCTAACAAGCATTCATGTTCATATGATAAACTAGATGAAAGTGTGCCGTTTACTCCAGTAAAGCGATGATGCCTAATGTGGCACTGGTACACAATGCTGCAGGAACGAACATTGGTGCTTGGTAATGAACTCCCACAACGCATCTGTTATTTCCTAACGAGTAACACATTTCATGAAAGTAAAACAAATACAATGATATGGGACAAAGCAAACAAGTTGCAAATGTGATTTTATACCAATAAACCAACTGCAATTGATTCCATAACATGTTAGCGCTCCACTTCATATCAAAACAAAGTCACAGCTGCTGCAAATAAATACAATAAATTGATTGTATACCCATTTGTAAGTGTGTGTGAATGTGGAGGGGGATGTTCATTCATTGATCTAAAATCAGTTTATTCCCAAAAAAGGGCCAGGATGAGGGTGGCATGAAACATTGATGTTGTGTACTTGGATGGGGACAGTAAAAAATCTCCAAAGAAAGTAGCCACTATTATGCTTCTTCCTTTTAATGTCATCCTTGTGCATTGAAGTTAATATGCAAAACTCAGTCAATGGTACAGTTGTGCACATTCCAAACATGTGGTCCCATGTTTCATGAGGTGAAATAAAACACAGAAATGTTCCATTAGCACAAAAAGCTTATTTCTCTCAAATGTTGCATAGAAATGTGTTTACCTCCCTGTTAGTGAGAATTTATCCTTTGTCAAGAAAATCCATCCACCTGACAGGTGTGGCATATCAAGAAGCTGATTAAATAAACAGCATGATTATTACACAGGTGCACTTTGTGCTGGCGACAATAAAAGGCTACTAAAATGTTCAGTTGTCACAACAAAATGCCACAGATGTGTGTTGACTGCAGGGATGTCCATCAGAGCTGTTGCCAGATAGAGAAATTAACATTGACCTACCATAAACTGCTTCCAACATCATCTTAGAGAATTTGGCAGTACATCCGACCGGCCTCAGAACCGCAGACCGCGTGTAATCATGACACCCCAGGACCTCCACATACGGCTTCTTCACCTGAGAGATCCTCTGGGACCAGCCACACAGACAGCTGATTAAATTGAGGAGCATGTCTGCCTGTAATAAAATCCTTTTGAGGGGAAAAAACCCATTCTGATTGGCTGGGCCTGGCTCCCCAGTGGGTGGGCCTATGCCCTCCCAAGCCCACCCATGGCTGCACCCCTGCCCTGTCATGTGAACTCCATAGATTAGGGACTAATTAGCTGCACCATAGAGAGCATCAATGGTTGCATCAATGCCTGGTATGGCAACTGCTCGGCCTACGACCGCAAAACACTACAGATGGTAGTGCGTACGGCCAAGTACGTCACTGGGGCCAAGCTTTCTGCCATCCAGGACCTCTATACCAGGCAGTGTCAGGGGGGAAGGCCCTAAAAATTGTCAAAGACTCCAGCCACCCTAGTCGTAGACTTATCTCTGCTACCACACAACAAGCGGTACCGGAGCGCCAAGTCTAGATCCAAAAGTCTTCTTAACAGCTTCTACCGCCAAGCCATAAGACTCCTGAACAAGCTAATCAAATAAATGGCTACCCAGACTATTTGCCTTGTCCACCCCTCTTTTACACGGCTGCTACTCTGTTTATTATCTAAGCATAGTCACTTTACCCCTACCTACATGTACATATTACCTTGACTAACCTGTGCCCCAGTACATCGACTCTGTACCGGTAGCTCCTGTATATAGCCTCGCTACTGTTATTTTACTGCTGCTCTTAAATTATTTTTAACTTATCACTTATTTTTCTTAAAACTGCATTGTTGGTTAAGGGCTTATAAGTAAGCATTTCACTGTAAGACCTGTTGTAGTTCTACTCATTCTATTTCTATGTAGTTGCCACTTAATCCAGTTGCGGCGATACAGTGACCCAGTTCTGTCAGTGGAGTTGAACTCTGCGTTATCTGGGCGTAGATAGCTGTGCAACAGAGCGACTGTGTGCCGTTCCAGACAGGGCAGACACTCAAAACTAAGAAAGCTATAGAAGATAATGAGTGGTAGAACACCTCACAGAAAAAAGAAAAAAAAAAAAAAATTTTAAACAATCAGGAGACAAGTGATATAAAAATGGAACTCAAACCAATTGAGGAAAAAGGTCACGGTTTTAAAAAAATAAAGTGACACTGTCTAACAAATGTTGAGTCAGTAGCTTCACATAAGGCTACTGGTTTTATCATCATAATGTCCAAACTTATCCCTGGTGGTCAATGCGCAATATAAAACAGCTGATGGAGGGGGGCTACATCAAAATACACATTTTAGAGAGCAAGACAATTGCAAAACCAGGTGTAATGCAGCAGAAATGCAAAAATATGTTCCATTAATGTCAAGATTTAAATTGACCACATCCCTAGGAGTGGGTCATGTGATGGCTGGGGTGAATACCAGGGTGTAGGGTAGCAAGTAATGTTACATGGGGCAGTTTGGCCAAGGGCTGCATTCCCCAAAGTGCAAGGGGCTGGTTTTAGTATGTGACATCCCGCTAGCATCTGCCCACCGACTTCTCAGAGTAGGGAAAAAAAGGAGTACCTTTAACCTATACAATATGAATCTAAGCAACCTTTAAAGTGAGACCTAAAAAATAAAAAAAAAACGACATGACATTTTAAAATGAACTGTATCTCGGATATGAAGAGACAACGGGGTCATTCCTTCATTAGACCCCTGCATCACTTTGGAGATAATAAATGTGGACAGAATGCATGGGTATAAAGTCCCAGCTAAATGCCGAGACAGTGCAGTCTTTCCCATGTATTCCTTTTTATTAAATAAATATGATTATTTATCGAGATGTTAAACGGTCTCAGTGTAAAATTAAGACTACTAAACCCAGATATAAAGTACGTAACATTTTTTGGGGGGAATAAATAAGATCACCTTTGAGAACTAACGATCACCAAAATACAAACTACACAGTCAGGAGAATCAAATTCTAAAAATGTCCCCAATGGGTCCCCATTCATTTTCTTACGTTTGAGTCACTCAAATAGCATAAGAACACAGGATAAGCCATGGCAAAATGTGTAGAATTGCAGGAAATTAGCTTTAAAATATCAACAGTCTCTGCCGCCAAGCGGGATGCTAAAATTTCAGTCAGTGACAGCACCGCTGCTGAAAAAAAATACCAGGGGAAATAATGCAGGGAGAATGGCTGAATTGGTGAGGGTTTGAACTGGCTGGCATTGTGGTGTGGCCCGTTTGCCATCATCTCTCCAGTGATTTGAATTTGCAATAGAATATGCTTTTCTGTTTACGTTGCCAGCAAGCCTACTTTCTTAACACCCTGGGAAGCCAATCACTTCTTTCTGGTGGCAACATAGTATGGGGATAGAAGCTTCCTCCAATTGTAAACACCAACTGTGAAAATAAAAATGTCAATATAAATAGCAAAATTGTATAAATGTGTGTGCAACTTTGTCCTTTGTTCACTGTCCAATGTGCTAGCTACAGGTTGATGCTGGGATGCAAATCCTAGCTATGAAGGGACCCATCCACAGAGGAATGAAAACTGTCAACAAACCAACATAAGCCACACGGCTAAAAGGGTCAATCAAAACATGCTAACGAATTGCATGTAATTTCGTTCGATAGATGTTTTCATTGAGCTCACCACATAGCTAGATTTCGTTGTCACTACTCCCTGTCCCGCCATCTTGGACCGGCCCAAGCAGCCATGACTAGCTAGCTATCCAAACAGCTAACGCGTTTAGCTAACGTTAGTTAGCAGCCGTTGGAACATAGCGAAAGCCCGTCTCGAGCTCTTCACAATCAACACCAACTCCGGGGCACGAGAACGGCTCAAATTCATGCATACATTTTGCACGAGCCAGATACACAGTGCAGCAAGCAAACATACTTTCCTGGCACCATGGGAAGTCTACTCCATGATAGAACGTTAAATCGCCATTAAAAACAACGTAGCCTTCCTAAACGTTAGCTAGTTCTCTGACCAAGTAAGGTCACTTTATCATACTCGGTAGATTTGGCTAGCTGGCTACAAAACAGTACCTAAAGCTTATCACAGTAATGATGTTTTCTGTAAAAAGCCAAATTCTATATGTCCCTGACCACTGAATCTCTAGCTAGCTAACATTCAGAATGAGCTGGCCAACTCCAGAGTCCAACAACGCACGTTCCACAAGCTAGTTAACGTTATCAAACTAGCAGGGGACTAGCTAGACATTTGCCAGCAGGCTAAATGAAAAGGTTAGCATGTTCGTCTTATCAATATAAATGACTAGCCCGCAAGTATGTACTTGATATGTCATATTACACAGCCAGCTGGCTAACGTTAATTAGCTAGCTTCTTCAGCTACCAGGCGTGTTAGCCATTTCTACTGCACCCAATACAAACCAGCTTGGTAGAAATATTTGATATGACAAGCCTTTGTGACTAACAAATAGCTAAGTTGACGAGTTAGATAAATGCAAGGCCACCCTAATAACGAAAATAGCTAGTTGGGTTACTAAAACGTGTTTATGCAATGGAAAAGCCGTTCATGTTCACTATTGGATTAGCTAGCAAGGGAAAGAAGTCGGGTAGGAACCGTGCGTAGCCGCAGGGTCGCTCTGCGCACATCGTGTGATGGGTGTATGGTTAACCAGAGTCCGTGCTCTCACCTGAGAGTGGACTGGCTATGTTAGTTAGTTTAACATAGTTACACGTATTACTATGTGGACAAGAATGTAGAAGGTGCAAGTGTTGTGGTTCAAGGACCGGCTGGTCCTATGTGTTTGCAACTTAGCGAGCTACCTTCAACAGTAAGGCCTTCGTTCTGGCGCCATCTTCATGAAGCCTCTGAAATCCAAACAGTGAGCTGCAAGCAAGAAGACAACACAGGCGGTTCAGTATCACTTGCACTGCCGTGCAAATGGATTTAACGTATAAAAACGGCAAACGCGTGTACAGAATATTAAGAATACACCAGAGGTGTGTGAAGGGCTTTGACTCCGACCTGTCAATTCCGACCAAGCTGTCCCTCTCTTGGGCTGTCAACGTCGGAAAGTCCTCCTCGGTTTCACTGGCTTTTCCCGCCGCCATTTTCTTTTCCTCATCACCACCAGAAGCCGAGCCGAGACTCCGAGCAGCAGCGCAGGCAGCAACAGCGAGCGAGACTCCGCACGATTGCATGGAATCGCGACGAGAGGGCGAACGAAATACTCCACCAAATCAAAGAAGGGAAAACTAAAAATGTATTAAGATAGAATAAACTTTTCTCCACGATCAAAACGCAATTCAAAATGGTAAATCCTTTCAGGAAAACAAGTACCTCTCCAAAAAGTATTCGCGTCACATTTTTAGGCGCCGTTTATGCAACTAATCAAATGTAATGCATGAAGTTCAATTCTTGCAGTTTGAAAAGAGTATTATTTGACCATAAAATTCCCCACAGCCACCAGCTTAAAGTTGTTATAATTGTGTCACACAAGCAAGCGAACCCACGCGCCGCCGTAGTCACGCCTCTCCTACCTCTTCAGCCAATAGAAATGTCTGAATATCAGCATATGACATGAAGTTTTTTTTACCCATCTTCATTTATCTTTTTACAAACCACAGAAATCAATTATACATGTTCATTATTTTCTCAAAATCAATAATGTATATATTGTATAGGTATTCAAATGTATTGATTTGTTTTGCAAAGTGCATAAATAACAATGTTAAATAGCTACATGCAAACTGTCATATTACTAAATACATTTAAGAGTGACAACTGAGAAATTTGTGCAAATACTTGATACCAGTATTATTTGCTGTTGATGGGTAAGCATATCTAAATAAAACGTTGCAATGATGTGTGGAGGTAAGAATTCTGATTAGGACTGTGTAACTACTTGTCAAAAATTTCTCACCCTGCAATGTTCACATCATAATAATCATCATCCTTGCCCAAGGCCCCACATTCATATACATTTTTGTGGTTGATACCAATTTGATCTGTTTGCATTTTTGTTTTAATGTACTAGCTAGTTCTACTGTATTTATGTGAAGTATATTTACTGTGTTATGAATTACATTCTCACTTTTGTACATGTCTTGAAAAATAAATGAATAGCAATCATTCTTGTTGGTGTTTTTTCCCCCCAGCTGTGGACATTTTCAAAATACCCAGACTCATTTGTTAGACAAGACATATCCACCCAATGTAAAATCCTCAAATCTAATTATCCAAATAGTTTTTTTGATATATCATAAAACCCTTAACATATTACTTTATAAAATCTTACTATTTATTTTGATATCAATTGATTATATATAAGTTACAGTATTTGATGTAGATTGGAATTACATTTACATTACATTACATTTAAATGTCAAGGGATAAAGTGATAGCTATTTTGGGCAGAAATTGAATCAAATATGAGGGAAATCGAATCTTATTTTGTATGGAAAATGTTTATGCTTCCAAATGAAATTGTCAACATTCTGCAACATTTCAAAGAAAGAGCAAAGTGTTAAAATACTGATGTGGCAAAGCATCATTCTGTAGGCGGGGCCAGCAGAGGTTTATAAAGCTCAGGGGCGGGGCTTGCATACAGCAGACAACATCCTGATGTAATTTTCTCCAAAATGGCGGATCGCAAAGAAGGTTAGTGCTTGCCCATGTTTATGGATAAAATAATCTCGAATTATAACAACGAATCAGCTATACTATATATAGATAGTTCCAATATCAAGAAATCTAAACACTCAAATATTGCTATTCGTTCAGCTGCGGCTTTTGACAGGGGGACTTTACTGACTAGATGGCTAGCTTTGTTGCTAGCAATTTAGCCTAATTTCTAAACAATGGCATGCAATCGCCCATCGACCCAAATACCAGCCATTGGCATTGTGAACCTATTTGTTTTTGTCACCCATGGCTCCTATCCCGACTACTGTAACGTTATCGTAGATATACACTTTATAGTAATGACGTGAACGTGATTACCAACTAAACAAGTATTCCAGTCATGTTTTAAATCAATTTTCAATGAATTCATGTGTTTTTTTGTGAATTTTATCAATACTACTATGAAGTTACAGCAAATATTTAGATGCATGCATTGGGACTGTTTCTTGACTGTGAGGTAATTGGACTGAATTTGGACCTGAAATCTGCCCTAGGTTGCCTAGATGATAGAAAAACCTGCCCTAGGTTGCCTAGATGATAGAAAAACCTGCCCTAGGTGATAGAAAGTGAAAGCAAAACAGTTTAAATTATTTGTATGTCTTTCCTTCATCCCAGATGTCATTTTATCAGAAAAGGATGAGCCGGAGAGCGAGGATGAGACCTATGAGGTGGTAGACCTGACAGAGTACGCCCGGAGGCACCAATGGTGGAGCATGGTGTTTGGGAATAACTCTGGTCCCCTCGCAGAGAAATACTCTGTGACCACGCAGATCGCGATGGGAGGGGTCACTGGCTGGTATGCAACCCAAAGCAAAGGTGTATAGGCTAAATATGCTTATTATACAAATGTCTGGATCTTTGGCCCCTCGGAAACACATCAACACATTTCACTGATGAAATGCATGGTATGAGTCGGTGATGTAGTCAAGTCACTTAACCTTGAGTCCCAAGTCCCTAGTAGGGGTCGAACGATTTATCGTAATGGCCGATTTCAAGTTTTCATAACAATCGGTAATCAGCATTTTTGGACACCGATCATGGCCGATTACATTGCACTCCACAAGGAGACTGCGTGGCAGGCTGACTACCTGTTATGCGAGTGCAGCAAGGAGCCAAGGTAAGGTGCTATCTAGCATTAAACGTATCTTGTAAAAAACAATCAATCTTAACATAATCATCAGTTAACTAACTACACATGGTTGATGATATTACTAGGTTATCTAGCTTGTCCTGCGTTGCATATAATCGATGCGGTGCCTGTTAATTTATCATTGAATCACAGCCTACTTCTCCAAACGGGTGATTTAACAAGCGCATTTGCAAAAAAAGCACTGTCGTTGCACCAATGTGTACCTAACCATAAACATCAACGCCTTTCTTCAGGGTCAGGGTATATGCAGCAGTTTAGGCCGCCTGGCTCGTTGCGAACTGTGAAGACTATTTCTTCCTAACAAAGACATAGAACGGTTCCGTATTTCACTGAAAGAATAAACGTTTTATTTTTCGAAATGATAGTTTCCGGATTTGACCATATTAATGACCTAAGGCTCGTATTTCTGTGTGTTATTATGTTATCATTAAGTCTATGATTTGATATTTGATAGAGCAGTCTGACTGAGCGCTGGAAGGCAGCAGCAGGCTCATAAGCATTCATTCAAACAGCACTTTCGTGCGTTTGCCAGCAGCTCTTCGCAATGCTTCAAGTATTGAGCTGTTTATGACTTCAAGCCTATTAACTCCCGAGATTAGGTTGGTGTAACCAATGTGAAATGACTAGCTAGTTAGCAGGGTGCGCGCTAATAGAGTTTCAAACGTCACTCGCTCTGAGACTTGAAGTAGTTGTTCCACTTGCCCTGCAAGGGCCGCGGCTTTTGTGGAGCGATGGGTAACGATGCTTCGAGGGTGGCTGTTGTCGATGTGTTCCTGGTTCTAGCCCAGGTAGAGGCGAGGAGAGCTATACTGTTACACTGGCAATACTAAAGTGCCGATAAGAACATCCAATAGTCAAAGGTATATGAAATACAAATGGTATAGAGAGAAATAGTCCTATAATTCCTATAATAACATCAACCTAAAACTTCTTACCTGGGAATATTGAAGACTAATGCTAAAAGGAACCACCAGCTTTCATATGTTCTGAGCAAGGAACTTAAATGTTAGCTTTGGCACATATTGCACTTTTACTTTCTTCTCCAACCCTTGAGGCTAAATTGATTTTATTGATGTATTATATTAAGTTAAAATAAAAGTGTTCATTCAGTATTGTTGTAATTGTCATTATTACAAATAAATAAATACAAATTGGCAGATTAATCAGCATCTGCTTTTTTGGGTCCTCCAATAATCGGTATCGACGTTGAAAAATCATAATCAGTCAACTAGTGTTCCAGTCCGAGTCCTTTATTCTCGAGTCGAGTCACAAGTCCCTTGTAGTGCTAAAAGCTGTGGTCCAACCATTTAAAAATCAAAATTCTCTGTTGGTACATTTTAAGGATATCTCTAACATTTGCTGTTGTAGCTAGTAGGCCTCATATTTTAAATTATGCATCAGAGATTTTCTGACAACAAAGTCACTTCTGGTCCAGTCAGAGTTGAGCCATGAAAATTGTGACTTGAGTCAAGTCTGAGTCCTGGACTCGAGTACTACAACACTGCTATCAGTCACTCCTCTCTCTCACATTCAGGTGTGCAGGATACTTGTTCCAGAGAGTAGGGAAGATAGCTGCAACTGCCATAGGTGGAGGGTTCCTGTTATTACAGGTAAGAGATGCATCATATTTGTATTGAGTCAACGCTGGGTACTTACATAATACACATCTCTATTCCATTTTTTAAAGTTTATTTAACTGGGCAAGTCCGTTAAGAACAAATTCTTATTTACAATGACGGCCTACCCCGGCCAAATCCTAATCCGCAAGACGCTGGGCCAATTGTGCGCTGCCCTATGGGACTCCCAATCACTGCAAGTTGTGATACAGACTGGAATCGAACCAGGATCTATAGCGATGCCTATAGCACTGAGATGCAGTGCCTTAGTTCACATCAACTAAGGCGCCACTCAGGAACACCAATGACATCATATGTTACAACGTGAACGGAGTGCCACTTCACATGCAACCCAACAATCCTCACTCGTTTTCCTTTCTGCACCTTCTCCTGCAGATAGCGAATCACAGTGGCTACGTGCAGGTGGACTGGAAGAAAGTGGAGAAGGATGTGAACAAAGCAAAGAAACACCTGAAGAAGAGAACCAAGCAAGCAGCCCCTGAAATTAACTCCTTCTTCGAGGAGGTAAAGGTATTAATAACACTGCCTGACTAATCATAACTTTATGGTAGGCTATTGTGCCTATAGTATTGTGTGATTCTAAAAGGTGAACATGTCTGAGATGTGTGCGTGCTCATTGGTCCTTTATCTAACTGTTCATTTATTCTGTGAGACCAACACTGGTACCTGGGTGTGGGAGCTGCTTTTTGATTCAATTGGATTGCCAGTCCGCTTGAATCTCAGTGCCTTGCATTGCATGTACTTATGAGAAAAAAAGGTATACTTAATTATCATATTTGGGGGGAAATAGCTAAGTTCATAAATACCTGAGTCATCCGCAGCCATTTGATGGACTAATAATGCAGCAACAGCGCCCTCTAGCGAACCCACACTGTAAAAGCACATTTCTGGATTTATCACAAGCAGAAACTAAAGTATACCCTGCGTATAATAATCGTATTTTTCCCAAGCAGAAACTAAAGTATACCCTGCGTATAAGAATCTTATTTTTCCATCTATTATCACTTATAACCCTTCAGTTATTGGAGGTGACCTCCCACAGTCTGCTTGTTTTCTCTCCTCCTTCCCCTCTCTGCAGGCCACAGAGTTTGTCAAGAAGAACATTGTCCTGTCCAGCGGGTTTGTGGGTGGATTCCTCCTGGGCTTGGCCTCCTAATGGCGTCGGGGCCAATTCACGACTGAGGAAGTCGTTACATAGGAAGAAGGAAGCTGTCATTACTGTGAACTGAGTCACCACACGGGATGTTGTCATTAACTGTGAATCGTTGTCTTTCTCCCATCACGGAACTAGTCATGAAACGGGTTTGTGAAGCTGCCACTTTATGCCCCCCTGGCTGCTCTCTTCCGTTACTGCCCAACTGATCAGAGTCTAGCTTGTCCACCCTCTTTTTATTCTATTTATCTGGTGGTTTCTGATCCAGGATCAGTTGTTTGGGCCTGTTAATTATGACATTTTTATACTTCATAATCAGCACTACCCCCAACATCAATGTATGTGAAAATGTCACGTTTCTATGTTTTTAATCAGCTATGTTATATATATATTTGTTCACCGTCATATGGTGTGCATCATGTGATTTGAATCAATTAGTGAGCAATGCCTACTCATATTTGGTTGAAATCACGATGCACACCAGGTGATGCCATTAGAAAAACTAATTTTGACTTCAAAACATAGAAACATGGCATTTTCACATATGTTGATGTTAGGGTAGTTCTGGAGATGATGAATACAATGTTGAAAATGTTAGAAATGTCCCTTTAATTGCACAACGCGACACCTCTTGATATACTACTAATATACTGTACCACACACTGGACATAGGATTCCTCGGCCCCTGTCTATCTGGTGCCCTCTTTTACCTGGAAGAACAGGTCTAGGATCAGGAATGTGTCCCAAATGTCCATAGTGCACTACATTTGACCAGAGCCCTATGTAGGAAATTAGGGTGCCATTTGGGACACAAGCCAGCTCTCCCTATACTCAGACCAAAGTTTTACCACCCTGTGCTATTCAACAAAATGTGTCTGCAGACCTGTTGTTACGGGGTTAATATATCAACACCTGATCACTGCACCTTTGCTGGCTAATGTACTGTAGGTATATCAGTGTGCAGGTTAGCGTTTTTCATAAAGAATTTTGTTCTGGGGGCAGCTCTGCAGAATGGTCACTAGCTGGCACAGACACAAAATCTGATTTTAAATCTAACTGTAACCACACTGTTAACCCTAATGCCTAACCTTACATTTAGACCAAAAAGTTTAATGTAGTTTTCATGAATTTTTACAATATAGCCAATTCTGACTTTGCAGCTGGCCTATCTAGCGGATTTGCTTAGTTCTGCCTCCAGGACAAGACTCATTCCAAAAAATGTGAACCTGCTATCAGTGTAGTAATAGGAAAACATGTGATTTAGTCATGTGTAGAATATACTATCAGTTTTATAGATAGAAGGAAATGCACAGTATAAAGTCAGTGTTCAGTTGCTTATGAGTTGTTCCATATTGTGTCTTTAACTATTTAAATATTACTTGTCAGGAGTATGATTTTCCATTAGTTTCTGTACTTCACCAAGTGCACATTAACTTCTTACTGCCGTTAACCTCCATTTTTTATGTTCTGACTTCCTGAATGCTATTTTGAAATCTTGATAACCAACCAACCATAACTATGGATTTGTCTTATGCTTCTGTTTTGTCAAATAAAGTTGCCTGATTTTTGTTGGTTAGCAATGTTAACAGTTGTGTGTGTGGTCACTGGACTGCATGGCAAACATGCATACAATCAGGGCTTGGTGTGTACACTGAGTGGATTAACACTGAGTGGATTAACAGTCTATCTTGACACGTTTAACTTCTCAACAATATATTTATTTTGATTATTAAAGCCAGCATGACTTTTCAGATTTCAGTAGCTCTATGGCTGCCTTTACACAGGAAACCCAACTCCGATCTTTTACCAAATTATTGGTATTTTGGCCGATCAGGTCAGATTTTTTGCCAGTAATTTTGGCAAAAGATCAGAATTGGGCTGCCTGTCTAAGTGTAGTCTATGAGTTCCGGGAATGCAAATGTCTAGATTTTATGATGTGAATAGAAATGGATGTGTCAGCATGGAGGATGGGTTTGTAATAACCACCATGCATGTCACAGCAACAATGAATGAGCATTGTCACAATACTAAGATATTTCACCACTATGTCTCTGTATTCATCTACACTGTGAGATCTGCTTTTGAAAGGTACTGCATGTAGAAAGTGACAAAGGAAGATACTCACCAAATCAATCTGAAATAAGTACCAATTGTCAATTATTTTGTGTTTACCTCTGTCACAGAGTACAATATCAATTAATAATTATTTATTTTTTTGGTTTATATTAAATGCACATTGAATTGGGGTTTAGTCCTGATAGGCTTTCTGTAGCTAGGGATTTAGTTCTGGGATTTATAAAGTACTCTTTGTCAATTGACTTGACAAAAAACCTCCCTTCAAATAAAATTGTATTGATTTATTGTAATTTCATAACGTCCTGTCAGAGGCATATTGATTTGTGTAAATAATGACTTCAATGTCTATTGAGCTGAATGAAGCTGAAAACAGAGGCAGCCATGATGTTACCTCACCAGAGTGCCTCTCTCTACTGTGTGTTACTGTAGCTGCCAGCACTACTGGTCCCTCCCTGTTGCTATGGAAACTGCTCTTTTTCTCTTTCTCTCTTCCGCTTGCTCTCTTGTGTGGTGTGGCCTTCCCTCTTTTCCACTCTCTTTCTCGCTGCCTTTCTCTCGTTCTCTCTCTGTTTCTCTCGCTTTCTCTTTCCAGTCCTGCCTTTTTCTTTGTTTTTATCTCTATCTGTGAGTGTGCCCATGTGTAATGGTATAGGGGTAGAGGGGGATATTAGAGTGGGGGGAATGAGATGAGGCCCACTCTCCACCATCCGATGACCACATCACCAACCAATCGGATCATCAATAGCCCCCAATAGATCCAACCAAAAGTAGGGTAAAGCCAGAGTATAAGCTCCATGGAAACGGCAAGGGATGTTTTATAATAGCAGCTCGCCCTAGTGGCACCAGATACCGGTACACCTCAGTCAGGCTGTTCAAAGCAATTGTGTTATTAATCCATTGATCGTAATATAAGGGCTGCATCTTCATACTTAAACCTCTCCTCATATCTCCTTTATCTGCACTGAGCTGGAAAAAAAAATAGGAAAGGTGAATTCGATATGGTGCATGCATATACTAGGTACTGGCTTTCACCAGTTACTTCATATTAGTAGAGGAGAGACAGGAAACAAATTATAGTATTGAGATACAACCTAATCCATGCCTTCAGGCAGCTGGCTCCAAATGGTCCAAGCCATACAATAGTTAACTCTGTCACAATCAGTTTGTTGAGAGCTGTCATTAATATGGTTACGCAATACCTTCTCTGTGGTACTAGTCAGTGGACAAAGTCAGAGATGAAACGTCAATGCATGTTTGAATAGCAATGTTCATTATTCATAGTACAATAATTCATAGTAATTAGTACAGTGAGAAGCTGCCTTTTTATACGAAGCATGGGTTATTAAACAACTGATAGATAGAGACCATTTTAGGCCTATCACACAAATTATTCATGAGAGAAAATTGAAAATGTATCAAATAGGACCATTTCTCCATAAGTTGGAGTGAAATTGTCATCATAATGCTAGCCTGGGTAGACTGAAATTTTTGTTTCTGAAGGAAGATTCTGTGTGGAAGTACATTTATTTCTTATGTATTTGGGGTATAATACAGAGCCTATGACTTGTGGGTCTTGGATGTTATCATATTATTCCTGCATTGCATCTAGATTTGGAGTTCTGTATCATATAATTAGGAATTAGAATACTAGAATGGATATGAACCTTCTTATGATGGCAGTGAGGTCAGCCATTTTGGTCAGGGAGTTGGTCAACCTTGGTTTGCCAGTGCTGTTGTAAGATATTGTGTAAAATAATGAATTTGAAGAAAACTGTATAATTATATGACTATATTTAAGGTTGACAATAATTATATTACACAATTTCAGATATATCATGTGGCTTACTTTTATTTCCCTCCATAAGTAAAATCAGGATAGACATTAATTCCAATTAGACTGTTTTGGATTTCTCCCTGGCTGCCATTTTCACCCCATTCTGGAACTTTTAGGGTTTATGACAACCCCTCCGGTCATTTAATAAGATCTCTTTTTTCCTGTATGACCACCTCAAGGGGGCAGTGTCAACCAATCCAGAGTGACTCACTCACCTGTGACGTTGTGGCCGAATAATACAAATGCATTGGCGCAAGTCTGTCAACAATGTGGCCCAGGGATCAGTCAAAAGTAAAGCAGTGCATTCACTGCCATTAAGCCAATGAATTACCAGGTTATTTACTGAAAAGGTACGTGGTAGAATGGTAGTTATATTGCAATAACCTATGACTTAGGCTACATGGTTGTTTCTTTGGGATTCAATAGTACAAGAAAGAACCACTAGGCACCTTATTTTAATGTTTTATTAACCCATCCTCTCTTCGGAGGACACATATCTTCTTACAGCTTTTCTGCTACATATACATACATTTTATATACACGTTTATAACAACAAGTTAGCAATTTTGTTTCATTCTTATCAGACAGCATCTGATGCAACTCCACAGACAGAACCAGCCCCTCCCTGTAAGCACTAGGCTGCTGGCTACGTTTAGCAGAGAGGCGAATGTGACAGATCCAAGATGTGGCTGTGACATGACTATGCCTAACAGGTCTAATATCTGTCAGGTCTCTTTCACCTATCATTAGAAAGTATCTCTCGATGCACACCTGAACAACAGACATCACTTCAAATCTCATCTCCTGCCCGAGTGTAGAATGCATAGGCCCATTTATGTTGAGGCAGAGCAAAATAATGTCCAGTCAATGTGAGGCAATCACTTGCAGGAATCTGGTTGTACTTGCTTTTTTAATGCATGGCAAGAAAGGCTTATAGAAATAGGGCATTTGCTAATATTCAAAAAAAAATGTTAATATATTTCCAATAGTCAACTCCTGTGTTTCCAATGCTGCTATGGATGCTGGTCCTTTTTTGATACCCTTATTTATAGACTTGCAATATTGGTCCGGACAAATCTGTATCAGATGGAAAGTAATAATTAATACACAATACACGATAAATATTATTGCGAGGGCAGTGAAAGGATTGTGGAAACGCTGACGTAAGGTGATGGGCTTTTGATGGTGTCAACGCGTGCGCGCGGTGCATTGAATGCGACCGTGGATTGGTGGAATGGGGAGTGTGAAACCGATTAGGAAACTGCGCCTTGGGGGACTTGGAGGGTGGCGCCCTGAACGTCATGTTGGCTCAAGTGGCATTGGAATTGGCAAAGAGTCTGAGCGCGCCTACGAAGCCATTATGGCTCTCCACACACCAGTTTCATAACCTAGAGAGGGAGGAGTCTTCCATTTCTGGAAGCCGGAGGAGCAGCATCCGAGACAGCGTAAAAATTGGAGTAACGGTGCTCGAAGGAGACTGGAATACGAAATAATATCATTTTATTTTCAACATATCAACGAAATATACATGGATGCACATTTTACGAGATAAACATGAAGGTCTTTGATTTAAGATCAGGTAGCTGCAACCTTGTTTTGCATGTGCGGTAATATTCCAAGACATATGTGATACATTGGGTGTGCTCAGCGCGATAACGGCGCTAGCAAGCTATTTCAAACGGTAAAATAAATCCAGATTGCTAGGAGATAGCCAACCATTTTATAGTTAGCCAGCTAGCTTGCGGGGGGGAGCAAGCTGCCTACTCGGGCAGAGGCATCATCGGATGCATCGACCAAGAAGAGGCATCTGGTAGGCATTAGCCGAAAATACAATCTCGGGGCATGCAAAGCGGCGTGTTTTGTGCAAACGGTTGATAAATCCCGCGTCCTCGGCTCTGGTTGTGGGATTAACCAGCCGGGAGTGAAGGAGAAGGTGGGGCCGAGGAGTGTCAAAAACGGTCGAGTTTAACCCAGCGCATGTAGCTTGGCGCTCTAGCTAGCGGGCTAACATTACCTTCTCCATCGGTTTTCCATTTGGGAAATTTAATTTATTAAACTAGAATTATTCGACCATTGCTGGGGTATTCCGTGGCAGTTACCCCTCTCCCCCAACGAGGATCAGTCAGAGCTGTACACTTGAGGCCATTGGCTTCTCTACAAATAATACCGTGTGGGGCGAATTTCACGGGGGTAGCATCCCCGTTTGTCTTGGACCATGGCGGACGACGACGTGCTTTTTGAGGATGTCTACGAGCTGTGCGAGGTGATTGGGAAGTAAGTGTCAGCATATGTTTATGAACTGAACAATGATAATAAATGAAACCTCTTGTTTGCATTGAGTGCCATGTATTGCGTGTCTGCCTACCTGTTTTTTTTCTGTATGGAAGCAATTGCCTTACAAATATTAATTGCCACCACCATCATGACAGCTGTTTTACTTGGCCTACTTGTAGGTGAGTTGGTCATACAAAACCTCACACTACCCATCTATTGTCAGGCCTATGAAAAATCACTTCCACAGTAGCTAATTCAATAAGCATATAACACGATTGCATAAACTGTTCAATATATGGGAAACCAGTTAGGCCTACTGACTTGTTAGTTTGATTGGGTGAGGCCCAATAATGTATGGTGAAGCCCCTGTTTAGTTCAAGAGCCGAGTGCATTGTTTTAGCTGGACAGGATGTCTTCATTTAACATGGCAGGAGAGAATATATCTGTTCAAAACGAAAGTTCATTGGCTCACACATATTCAAAACATTTCTCAATCTAGATCATTTTCATTCATGTTTTGTGCATCCATTCAGCTTTGTCAGACACATTATTTGGATGAGGTGGTACTGGGTGACAGGTAGCCTAGCGGTTAGAGTGTTGGGCCAGTAATGGAAAGGTCACTGGTTCCTTCCAATACCCGAGCCGACAAGGTGGGAAAGCTGACAATGTGCCCTTGAACAAGGCACTTAACCCTAATTTGCTCCAGGGATGTTGTACTACTATGGCTGACCCTGTAAAACAACACATTTCATGGCACCTATCTGGTGTATGTGACAATATAACATATTATTTTACTACACATAGGCATAGTGACTCATTTGTGGTTTGGAACAGAGGTGCTATACGTTTTAAAAGCTGGGCCATTCATAGTTTTGGGTTGAAATGTAAACGTGTTTGGCTACTAACTCTAGGTCTATAACGATCTCCACAAGTACTACTGTCAACACCACTACACTCTTCTCTCAGATTCAGCGCAGGGTAATTATAGTCAATCATTTAGTATCATGGCCATTTGAGACAAGACACAGGCTGCAGATTGTCATTGTGATGACGTCACACTACTTCTTGATCCTACTTTAAGAGAAGGAGCATAGGCTTCCGGGGAGGATGGAACTTCTTCACCAGAACAGTCACATTCAGTGTTTTGGTTAGACTGCTGTGTTCTATGGCTGCACCAGTGTTCTGATATCATCATGCACTGCTAGTCATTGTTCCTGCCCTGTCAATCGCAGACCAGTCTATTCATCCCCACCAACCAGAGGTGGCCAATCCTATTGTTGATGGACTTTTAAGCATTGCACACACAGTTAATGATCACGTTTATCCCTGATCTATTTAGCCCGGATTTGTCTTACAAAGAGATTTAGGAGGCAACCTAATTTTACCCTGGATTGACAATTAGTCTAAAATCTAAAGTAGCAACTCTGGGTTTAGGCCAATTCAGTAAAACCCAGTTATCAGGTTTCCAGAATAAGTGAACAAATGTTTAAAGCATTCCCAGTTCCAACACTGAGATAATTGTTAGGCCTAGAAGCAGTTCAGTTTTCTATCTGTTTCACACTATAAACATTGATTTGTAAAGCACATAAATCCTGACATGCATTATTAGTGCAGGAAGAAGGTGGTTGTTGATTGAAGAGGGCCTCTTCTATTTGGTGCAGGCCTCATTTGCCCTCACATAGCTTACAACAATGTCATTTTCACAGATTAGTCTGGAAACCCAGATTTAAATGTATTGAAACTACCACCCACTCCAACCAATAGCCCCTTTACCCCGGATTTCTATTGTTGTGGCTGATGATCACACCCCTTCATATGAAGACTGGGCAGGCAGGCTGCTGTGGTCTTGGAGCTGGCCAAGCTCCCCTCCCCCTCTATGCTCAATCGAGACCCGTGGGTCCATTAGGGTCCAGGCTGAGACACATGCTGATTGCTCTTCAGCCCCTCAGGCTCTACTCTTTGTTTGGGGAGCTCTCTGCTTCGGTTACCTCCTCATTCAGTGACTGATCTAGGATCTGGTCTACTTTACCCAGTCCTGGTGTTCGACGTCATGTGGTGGGTGACAATACTGGTCTCGGGACAGCTGGTAAATAAGTAGCCGCCCAGGGCCTACCTTGGTGCAGTAACGCAGAGAGGGCCTCTAGTCAGAGGAGCCTACACCATTACTATGTTATCACCATGATCAGAAAGGGCTCCATGGCCTCCTACCTTCCCCTTCCCAAAGTCATTTGTTCCTCCTTTCATCTTTCCTTTCTCACTCATAGTTGTCAGGGCACAAGGGCGTCTTTCACCAAAACAGCTACACTACCTTATTTATTTCATTGTACATCACCAGGTTCTGTTTAGTGAAGCAAATCTTTTCCAATAAATCAAGTTTATGTCCCAGCTTTGTGAAAGAAAGCTGAACAAAAAGCACGATTCCAAATCAATCCTCTCCACCAGCGACACAGCCTAGTTTCTGACAGTGAAGTGATTGTCAGACAAAAGCACTGAGTACCAGCCAGTGTCTTTTAGGTAGAGAACTCTGCCAGCCTCTCCTGCAGAAAGCTGGGGATCATTTTCCTCAGCCCAGGATGAAGGGAGGGGATGCTGAGGAAGATCATTGGAGACAATAGAGGGTTCGAAATAGGATTGCCCCGAGGCTGGATATATAACTAATGTCAGCGGACTCCAGGGCTGACCTCCAATTTTTGTAAACCACACTCACTGTCAAGAAGAGCTAGGGAACCAACGAACAGAGGCTTAGAAGAAGTCCTCTCCTGCTATCCCATGCTCCCTTTGGTTCACATTGGTTCAGATGTTTTCGTTCCCTTGGTAGTTCATGGTGTGTTTAATGAACTGAAGACGTGCTGTTATCGCGGCTCAAGGGTCTGTATTGTCAGGGACGTTTAAAGCGGCGTTGACACGGCAACAAATGTTTGTCGCCAAGTGGCAGCTGTGCTTAGTAGGATGCGATTTTACAGCCAGTCATTTTTCTGTTTCGCTTCTAGTGTTGCCTATGCTTCCAGGCATGGCTCTGAGAAGTAACTAATATAGTCTAGATGGGTTTTTACGAGAGCTGTAGCCTTAAAAATAACTGTCAATGGAATACTCACTTCACACGTGGCCTGTAGCCCTCTGAGGAGGTTTGTGAGCTATAACAAGACATTTTGTTTGACGAGAGAGAGAGAGACATTTGACTGACACTGTAGATCTGTGAATGATTGAAATGTTGTGGTGACACTTCCCAAAGTAGGTGTGACATGCTACCGACAGCGGCTGAAACGGTGTAAATAGACATGTCAACCAGCGACATATGCAGGTGTTCGTGTTAGCTGATGAGGGAATAGTTTCGGGCAAGTACACACACACATCCAAACACCTCTGCTATAATTTGTCTAAGGTTGGCAGACAGTGGAGGTTTGGGGTTGGCAGAAGGCCTTTGGGACGACTGAGCCTTTGTTTCGGCTCAGTTCCTGAGCTGGAGGAGTGTTTTAATCTCTCTGTTATTTCTACCTAATCTCGTTTAAGAAACTGGGTGGTTCGAGCCCTGAATGCTGATTGGCTGAAAGCTGTGGTATATCAGACCATATACCACGGGTATGACAAAACATTTATTTTTACTGCTCTAATTATGTTGGTAACCAGTTTATAATAGCAATATGGCACCTCAGGGATTTGTGGTAAATGGCCAATATACCTCCGCGTGGCGTTGTGCATTAGAACAGCCCTTAGCCGTGGTATATTGGCCATATACCACACCTCCTTGGGCCTTATTGCTTAAATATAGCACTTGCTTCCAGATCTTGTTCAGTATCTCACAACATTTAATGTATGAAAACCCTCAGTACAGCATGTCTAAAGCATCTGCCAGGAAAAGGGATCCATTCTGAAGAATGAGAATGAGCGCTCCCATTTAGATATGCTCATCTCTTGTCTTTACTCACCAGTTGACCCTTGGTATTTTCCCCTTGTAAACATGTACGTCCGACCAATTATCCCCCACCACCACAGACACTTCTATTGTAGTCCCTGCCTGCACTCCCCTCTCTCTGATCCTGCTTGTGTAGGAGTCAAGGGAGATGACTGGGTGGTGGGTGACGGGGTGGGAGGTGACGGGGTGAGTGACTGGGTGGGAGGTGACGGGGTGGGTGACTGTGTGGGAGGTGACTGGGTGGGTGGGGAGGATTTCCAGTAGGGTCAAGCTCTGAGGATGACCTGCAACCTGCTAGTTGACTACTACACTAAGTTAATTGTTCTCTGAGGTGTAGCTTACTGTACGCTTAGCTGAATGGGGTGTTCAGTCTCACTATCTAGAACATTCTGAATCGACCAGAATGGAACCCTTCCCCCCCCTGGCTCTGTAGGAATCAAGTTCTTCCGGATCCATACACAGTTGGCTGACAGCCAGCTAGTACCAGGCTCTCCTCTCCTCCTTTAAGAAAGTTAAAAGGAGATGTGGAGGGACACCCTGTTGAGAGTATTGGTAGACATTACGAGTAACTCAGACCTATTGCTAAGCTATATGTCTACTGCAGTACCATTGGTAGAAGCCTACTGGGGCTTTTGGAAGCAAACCTTTTTAAAATGTTATATCTTCCAATTTAGTTTGAATCATTTTGGTAAAAACAAATGCACAATCAGAATAAACAGATTCAACAAAGCACAGTAGTCAAGGCGAGACCCTGTACATGAGCAGTGAACTAAGGCCCATTGCCTATTCAGACATTATTCTAACTAAGCATGGCACAAGGCCTTACTCTCCACTGCATCCTTATCTGAAGAAAGTAAAGCTCACGCAAACAGGTTATGCAATCCTACTTATTAGCCCATTGTGTGTGTTACATTTCAGTAAACACAGTGACGTGCTCAGGCCGGGCATTTAAGCTCCAATTGAAGGGGATGGGCGAGGCGTGGGTAATTTGAGACGTCTCTGCTCATAATGATTCTCTGCATGGGAATAGTAATGCAGACAAGTGCAACTGGAATCACACGCGGCTCTTCATTCTGGCTCTGGGGTACTCATTAGAGCCAGGAAGGATTGGAATATTGTCAGAATGGCTGGGAACTGGTGGAGTGATCAGTACTCTGACTCGCGTTGGCTCAGCTAATTAAACATCAACTCCTAGCTTTGGATCGCATTGAGCTCATTAAATGTAAGCATTTTTTTAAATGATTTGTTTGCAGTTTTTCTTAATTCATTCGTAGCTCTACATACAATACACACACTTGCTACACGTTAGGCTAACTGCCATTTGTGCGTGTTTTATAGCCTCTAATGGGTTCTGGGCAACCATAACACTCAGTACATTTGTTACTGATAGAACATACGAAGGCTAAGCTATCCCTGAACAAACATAACAAACCCTTCACCGTCTTTCCCGTACTGTGCATGTGTCTTGGGCCCAGTCATTCAGACACCCTCATCTACAGGTCTACGATCTGTTCTCCCTCCCTCCAGCCTCAGCCATTATGATGAGATGATGTAACTGACTCTAGGCATGCTGGCAAGAATCTCCGTCTGCCCACACCTCCCGAGGTGCTTCTCAGAATTCTACATTCCATCTAACTTTCTCTTCTCTCCTTGTTTCTTGTCTCCACTATTTCTCAGGAAGTGTGTGGTCAGCTCCTCACAGAGTGTGGACTCTGGGGAGTTTGGCCTGGCTGATGTATTCTTACAGATGGGTTTGTTGACTGCTTTGAGAACAGGGGACTCGGAGGTGATATTGAATTTGGTCTCTGCTTGTCTAAGGGCTCCTGGGCCTCCAGACTGGTTATTTCCCAAAAAGTGCCCCATTTTTATTTATTTCATCCTAATTCCTTCCTCTCTTTACATCCCTATGTACTCTCACCTGCTTTCCTCTTTCCTTCGTTACTCCTCCTTTCCTACCTACATACTTTCCCCTCTTGCATAACACAATCGGATTCTGAAAGGGATGGTGTAAGTTAAAGAAGCACGATGGTTGGGTGCATTTAACTGGTTGTTCAGCTCTGACTACATGAGTGTTTGGGGGTTCCACGTTCCTCCTCAGGCCCCCTACCCTACTGGAGTGTGGGAGAGAAGTGGAAATGTCTGCACTGAGACTGGCTTAATGTCCTAGAGGAATTTCGGCCTGTGAATTTCAGATGCACTCCGGTACAGCAGGATGAATCCTAATTGCCCTCTATTAATATTCAAAAGGTTGTACTCTTCAAGTAACCAGTCAATTAAACCAAGCAAATATTTAGGGCTGTGTGATTTCTTCCACTTTCCTACCTCAACAGACACTTGGCATTTTAGAAGCTTTTCGGTGCAATTAGTGTGTACACAGTTTTGGAATCCGGGGACGAGTTAACTGAACTCTGCCTCGTTGTTTTTAACACCATCATTGGACTGTAATCGGACTCTGACACGAAAGAGTTAAGTATGAGTCACATTCTTAGCCTACCTCAATGGAAGGCAACGTTTCCTTACTACTCACTAGGAGTGTGACAAATTGTCAATTGTGCTTAAGGGTTAAACTGCCATTTAAACATCAGTTTTTTAAAATCGGTTTTCCGTTAAAACGATAAGAGGAAAAAATCATACAAATTTCACAATGCAGAATAATGGTCCCAATTATGAGCGCTAGTGCCGGGCAATGACGTTAAATCTACCGCAGTAATATACCATTGAAAGCGCCTCGGCTACGGCATGTTTGTATGTAAGGGTACACTACAGCTTTTTAAATACTGACACGAAACCTTCTCTGGAGATGGTTTCGAAGCGCCACTGAACGGGAATTGTATTTGTAAAGGATCTGTGCTTCTGAATGGCAGCTAATATCCATCACTCGGCCACCAGAACTGTCAACCAAATAATATCAAACTGCCTACCTACGAACAGATCACTCCTAAATAAAGTACTTTAAAGTTTGTTAAATACGTGACATTTAGTAGACAGAAAACAAGATTAGTTGCCGTACTTGTGAGAACAAACACTCGCATCTTTCATAGCGAGCTAGCGAGGGACGGAGAGAGATGGGAGGGGCACTGTATAGGCAGGTCAGCCACCAGGCAGACGGAGTCAGAAACGTCTACTAGCCCTATCTATCGGCAATCAAAAGCAGTATCTCGCAATAGAATGCTGTATTTTGCGATTTCTTGTAAAGCGGGGCCTATCCACAATGAATAGGCTAAGATATTCTACATGCAACAGACCGAAGAGAGAACTCGCACCATTAGCGAAGAGAAAGAGTAGGCGAGCCAGCTGCACCGCGATTATAATTTTGTGGGAAATAAAACCTATTATTATTCCGTTTAGCGATTTTTTTTTTTTTTTTTTTTTTTTTTTTAACGTTAAGGATCCACATTTCGTTTAAACGTTCACACCTCTACTCACGACCCGTCTCGACCATTGGCTTTCTTCGGCTACTAGGCTACCTCAGTTCCTTCTCTCTCCCATTCTCTCTCGTTTCTCTAATGGCATTCTAGTTCCCATCCGAGGTAATGTGAGAAGGTGGCCAGGTGCTAACGGGTAATACTAACACTGCAGGACCGTGCTGAACGTGGGAGGAGGCCCATGTTGTGAGCACAGCTGTGTCTATGTCATCAAAGCGTGCTTACCCTCTCTCTCCTTTCTCACAGTCCTTCCCCGTGGAATGACACTCCTGCGTGTAATCGCTTGCCTTGGCGCCTTCCAGTGGTGGGGGGTTAGACGGGGTCAATTCCATTGGAACTCACTCAGTCTACATTTGACAACTAGGGAGATGAATTGCAATTCGATTCACGAATTAAAATTGGGCAGCTAGTCTATCATCTTCTGTGAGGATATTTGAATTCTTGATCTTATTTAAGATGAAATTGACCTCAAACCCAACTGAGTTCACCTGGCTTTTGGCTCATCACAGTGTCATGGAGATAATAGGAGTTTTATTGACATTTAGGCTGGGCAATACTAGTCCAGTCCAATACTACACCCATCCCCTGGTCTCTATTCCATACCACTTCAGTGTTTGCAGACCTAGGTGTTAACTCTATGGTAGAATGAAATCAAAACCCATATGAAGGCTAGGTGTAGCCCACACCTTATTGCTTACAAGTACGCTATCCCTTCAGTCTGCATACACCATAGGAGGGCTTAGGGTGGAAGGGAACCAGTGTTACACCATAAGGAGGAACTAGGGGGGATGGAAACCAGTGTTACACCGTAGGGAGGAACTAGGGGGGAAGGGAACCAGTGTTACACCTTAGGGAGGAGCTAGGGGGGAAAGGAACCAGTGTTACACCTTAGAAGGAGCTAGGGGGGAAAGTAACCAGTGTTACACCTTAGAAGGAGCTAGGGGGAAGGGAACCAGTGTTATGACCTTAGGGAGGAACTAGGGTGGAAGGGAACCAGTGTTACACCTTAGAAGGAGCTAGGGGGGAAGGGAACCAGTGTTATACCTTAGAAGGAGCTAGGGGGAAGGGAACCAGTGTTACACCTTAGGGAGGAACTAGGGGGGAAGGGAACCAGTGTTACACCTTAGGGAGGAACTAGGGTGGAAGGGAACCAGTGTTACACCTTAGAAGGAGCTAGGGGGAAGGGAACCAGTGTTACACCTTAGGGAGGAACTAGGGTGGAAGGGAACCAGTGTTACACCGTAAGGAGGAGCTGGGGGGGATGGAAACCAGTGTTACACCTTAGGAGTAAGGGGGAAAGGAAGCAGTGTTACACCGTAGGGAGGAACTAGGGGGGGAAGGGAACCAGTTTAACACCGTAGGGGGGAAGGGAACCAGTGTTACACCGTAGGGTGGAACTACGGGGGAAGGGAACCAGTGTTACACCGTAGGGAGGAACTAGGGGGAAGGTAACCAGTGTTACACCGTAGGGTGGAACTACGGGGGAAGGTAACCAGTGTTACACCGTAGGGTGGAACTACGGGGGAAGGGAACCAGTGTTACACCGTAGGGAGGAACTAGGGGGGAAGGGAACCAGTGTTACACCGTAGGGAGGAGCTATGGGGGAAGGGAACCAGTGTTACACCTTAGGGAGGAGCTATGGGGGAAGGGAACCAGTGTTACACCTTAGGGAGGAGCTATGGGGGAAGGGAACCAGTGTTACACCTTAGGGAGGAGCTAGGAGGGAAAGGAACCAGTGTTACTCCTTAGGAAGGAGCTATGTGGAGGTGAACCAGTGGTTGTTTTTCGGCTTGCGCCTTTGTCTTAAGGAGATAAACATATGTCAGCCAGGGCTGTCTTTCAACCCCACTGGAGGTTTCACAGATCGAGTAATGTCTGAGGGATATTTTCTTTAGCATATAGGTCAGTCTTCACAGAGCTTTCCCCCCACCCACCCACCCAGAGGCAGATAGCTGGGTTAATCATTATAGTAGGAGAGGCCCACACATGGTGGCTGTAACCCCCTACCTATTGGTTAGTTTTTATAGGATTTCCAATTGTAGGCCTATTGTATTGGATACTTTTATGAATTTGCCTTAACTCTGTTTTGAAATCCCTGCCACTGAGTTTTATGCATTGCTGTTTAGTGATGGAACAGCTGAGCACTGTGTGCAATGGGGACTTGAGTGCGAGGGTGTGTGTGCACAAGTGTGTGAATGTGTGTGTTTGGTCTAGGTTTATTTCCTCTACTACTGTTTTCTGTATTTTTGTGTGTGTGTGTGTGTGTGTGCACGGCCACGCCCTTGTGTGCCCCACAGTAGCTTTGGAAATTACACCCTTGCGCAGTACACTTCCCTGCATTATCATATCCTCAACCCACCACCCGGGTCCAAGGCCCCTGTCAACAATGTTTGTTCTCCCTACCTCGAGGCCTCTGAAATGGGGCTTTTATTTTCGTCTTCACAGCTGTGCTCACCACTGCTCTGTAATTCCCCAGGCGGAGGAGAGGAGGCTAGGCTACGTCGCTAGCTGCTCCATCTCTAGCATTAGGCTCCATCATATCCAGGGCTGTTGGCTTATTGTTACTGCACTGTGATTACTGAAGGCCTACAGGGAAGAACAGAGAGAATGTAAAGGTGCCAGATATATCCAAGAATGAATTCCAAATCGACCCCTTCCCCCTATTCCCAAGGCACTGGTGTGTGTGTGTGTGTGTGTGTGTGTGTCTGTGAGAAATGTGACTAACCCACTGTGTTTTCTGTCTTCCAGGGGTCCTTTCAGTGTGGTGAGGCGCTGTATCAACAGGGACACAGGGCAGCAGTTTGCAGTGAAGATCGTAGATGTGGCCAGTTTCACCTCCAGCCCTGGCCTCAGCACAGAGGGTAAGGAAGAGTCACACTCATGCGCTGTGTGTGTGTGTGGGTAAAGCGCTGATGCATACTAACTTTCCATGCAGTTTCCTGCCGTGTCATGCTGTTCTGTGTGTGTGTGTCACATTGTGGTGGCAGTGCCCTGGGTTTTGGCGTTCATGGTGTGCCATCTGTGATGCTCCGGTCAGAGCTGGGCTAAGGACAGGATCATAAGGGAATGGAAAGACAGAATTGTGTGTGAAAATATTGATAGCGTAATAAAGAGGGATTGTTGAGTAAACTGATATAGAGTCTGGAAGAACCTAGTAAACTGATATAGAGTCTGGCTCTGGAAGAACCTAGTAAACTGATTGAGGGTCTGGAAGAACCTAGTAAACTGATTGAGGGTCTGGAAGAACCTAGTAAACTGATATAGGGTCTGGCTCTGGAAGAACCTAGTAAACTGATATAGAGTCTGGAAGAACCTAGTAAACTGATATAGAGTCTGGCTCTGGAAGAACCTAGTAAACTGGTATAGAGTCTGGAAGAACCTAATAAACTGATATAGAGTCTGGCTCTGGAAGAACCTAGTAAACTGATGTAGAGTCTGGAAGAACCTAGTAAACTGGTATAGAGTCTGGCTCTGGAAGAACCTAGTAAACTGATATAGAGTCTGGAAGAACCTAATAAACTGATATAGAGTCTGGCTCTGGAAGAACCTAGTAAACTGATATAGAGTCTGGAAGAACCTAGTAAACTGATATAGAGTCTGGCTCTGGAAGAACCTAATAAACTGATATTGAGTCTGGAAGAACCTAATAAACTGATATAGAGTCTGGCTCTGGAAGAACCTAGTAAACTGATATAGAGTCTGGCTCTGGAAGAACCTAATAAACTGATATTGAGTCTGGAAGAACCTAATAAACTGATATAGAGTCTGGCTCTGGAAGAACCTAGTAAACTGATATAGAGTCTGGCTCTGGAAGAACCTAGTAAACTGATATAGAGTCTGGAAGAACCTAGTAAACGGATATAGAGTCTGGAAGAACCTAGTAAACTGATGTAGAGTCTGGAAGAACCTAGTAAACTGATATAGAGTCTGGAAGAACCTAGTAAACTGATATAGAGTCTGGAAGAACCTAGTAAACTGATAGAGAGTCTGGAAGAACCTAGTAAACTGATAGAGAGTCTGGCTCTGGAAGAACCTAGTAAACTGGTATAGAGTCTGGCTCTGGAAGAACCTAGTAAACTGATATAGAGTCTGGAAGAACCTAATAAACTGATATAGAGTCTGGCTCTGGAAGAACCTAGTAAACTGATATAGAGTCTGGAAGAACCTAGTAAACTGATATAGAGTCTGGCTCTGGAAGAACCTAATAAACTGATATTGAGTCTGGAAGAACCTAATAAACTGATATAGAGTCTGGCTCTGGAAGAACCTAGTAAACTGATATAGAGTCTGGCTCTGGAAGAACCTAGTAAACTGATATAGAGTCTGGAAGAACCTAGTAAACGGATATAGAGTCTGGAAGAACCTAGTAAACTGATGTAGAGTCTGGAAGAACCTAGTAAACTGATATAGAGTCTGGAAGAACCTAGCAAACTGATATAGAGTCTGGAAGAACCTAGTAAACTGATAGAGAGTCTGGAAGAACCTAGTAAACTGATAGAGAGTCTGGCTCTGGAAGAACCTAGTAAACTGATATAGAGTCTGGAAGAACCTAGCAAACTGATATAGAGTCTGGAAGAACCTAGTAAACTGATAGAGAGTCTGGCTCTGGAAGAACCTAGTAAACTGATTTAGAGTCTGGAAGAACCTAATAAACTGATCTAGGGTCTGGCTCTTGAAGAACCTAGTAAACTGATATCGAGTCTGGAAGAACCTAGTAAACTGATAGAGGGAAATGCTAATCAGAGAGTGAGAAGAAGAGAGGGGGAGAAAGAGAGTTAGAAGTAGAGCAACAGAGGCAGAAAGAGAGAGGGAGAAGTAGAGCAACAGAGAGGGAGAAGAAGAGGGGGAGAAAGAGAGTTAGAAGTAGAGCAACAGGGAGGGAGAAGAAGAGAGGGGGAGAAAGAGAGTTAGAAGTAGAGCAACAGAGGGAGAAAGAGAGTTAGAAGTAGAGCAACAGAGAGGGAGAAGGAGAGAAAGATAGTTAGAAGTAGAGCAACAGAGTGAGAGAAGAAGAGGGGGAGAAAGAGAGTTAGAAGTAGAGCAACAGAGAGGGAGAAGAAGACGAGGGGGAGAAAGATAGTTAGAAGTAGAGCAACAGAGGAAGAAGAGGGGGAGAAAGAGAGTTAGAAGTAGAGCAACAGAGAGGGAGAAGAAGAAGAGGGGGAGAAAGAGAGTTAGAAGTAGAGCAACAGAGGGAGAAAGAGAGAGTTAGAAGTAGAGCAACAGAGAGGGAGAAGAAGAGAGGGGGAGAAAGAGAGTTAGAAGTAGAGCAACAGAGAGGGAGAAGAAGAAGAGGGGGAGAAGGAGAGTTAGAAGTAGAGCAACAGAGGGAGAAGAAGAAGAGGGGGAGAAAGAGTTAGAAGTAGAGCAACGGAGGGAGAAAGGGAGAGTTAGAAGTAGAGCAACAGAGAGGGAGAAGAAGAGAGGGAGAGAAAGAGAGTTAGAAGTAGAGCAACAGAGAGGGAGAAGAAGAAGAGGGGCAGAAAGAGAGTTAGAAGTAGAGCAACAGAGGGAGAAAGAGAGAGTTAGAAGTAGAGCAACAGAGAGGGAGAAGAAGAAGAGGGGAGAAAGAGAGTTAGAAGTAGAGCAACAGAGAGGGAGAAGAAGAAGAGGGGGAGAAAGAGTTAGAAGTAGAGCAACGGAGGGAGAAAGGGAGAGTTAGAAGTAGAGCAACAGAGAGGGAGAAGAAGAGAGGGAGAGAAAGAGAGTTAGAAGTAGAGCAACAGAGAGGGAGAAGAAGAAGAGGGGCAGAAAGAGAGTTAGAAGTAGAGCAACAGAGGGAGAAAGAGAGAGTTAGAAGTAGAGCAACAGAGAGGGAGAGGACCTCCAGTGTGTTTGAATGCTGAGAGATTGATTTCTGGCTGTAGAGTTGGGCTGGTTGGAACTCGTAAATGTCACTTTCATTTAAAACCCCACAGCGCTGGCAGAAAAGACAGTTGGACCCCCGATGAAACTAACCTCTCCCTCCCCTCCTGCTGTAGTTTTACAGAAACTCACAGAAACCAGTCGTGTTAATTGTGAGCAGTGACATTTTGAGTTAGCAAGCAGACTGGGCTTCATTGAACAGTGTAGAGAGCACATCTATCCTGCTACGCTATCCACTAAATCCATACTGTTAGACTATACCCCCCCTCAGTTACTACCATGTATCATCTGTTCTGTTTTCCTCTCTCTGACTCATACTCTTGGTCTTATGTGTGTGAGAGAGAGAGACAGAGAGAGGGAGAGACAGAGATCAAGGAATGCAGAGAGAGAGACTCAACACAGAGATAGTGAGAGAATAAGGACTCTGTCTCTGGGTCTTACGTCATGAGTTAGGCCCGTCACAACACCGCACACACGTTTGTAGTCTCTGCAGACCAGTAGACTGGGGGGGGGGGGTAAATGACGTCTGTATAGGGTGATGTGAACTACAGACCAGTAGACTGGGGGGGGGGGGTAAATGAGGTCTGTATAGGGTGATGTGAACTACAGACCAGTAGACTGGGGGGGGGGGGGGTGTAAATGAGGTCTGTATAGGGTGATGTGAACTGCAGAACAGTAGACTGGGTGGGGAGTGTGTAAATGAGGTCTGTATAGGGTGATGTGAACTGTAGACCAGTAGACTGGGTGGGGAGTGTGTAAATGAGGTCTGTATAGGGTGATGTGAACTGTAGACCAGTAGACTGGGGGGGAGTGTGTAAATGAGGTCTGTATAGGGTGATGTGAACTGCAGAACAGTAGACTGGGTGGGGAGTGTGTAAATGAGGTCTGTACAGGGTGATGTGAACTGTAGACCAGTAGACTGGGGGGAGTGTGTAAATGAGGTCTGTACAGGGTGATGTGAACTACAGACCAGTAGACTGGGGGGGAGTGTGTAAATGAGGTCTGTACAGGGTGATGTGAACTACAGACCAGTAGACTCGGGGGAAGTGTGTAAATGAGGTCTGTACAGGGTGATGTGAACTGTAGACCAGTAGACTGGGGGGGAGTGTGTAAATGAGGTCTGTACAGGGTGATGTGAACTACAGACCAGTAGACTGGGGGGGGAGTGTGTAAATGAGGTCTGTATAGGGTGATGTGAACTACAGACCAGTAGACTGGGGGGGGGGGGGGTGTAAATGAGGTCTGTATAGGGTGATGTGAACTGCAGACCAGTAGACTGGGGGGGAGTGTGTAAATGAGGTCTGTATAGGGTGATGTGAACTACAGAACAGAGGACAACAGTGCAGTGTGTCTGACTGGGTCTAACTACAGAACAGAGGACAACAGTGCAGTGTGTCTGACTGGGTCTAACTACAGAACAGAGGACAACAGTGCAGTGTGTCTGACTGGGTCTAACTACAGAACAGAGGACAACAGTGCAGTGTGTCTGACTGGGTCTAACTACAGATGCCTCTAGTGCCACATGAGCTCCCACAGCTTCACTTTCCCTCCCAACGCTTTTTCAACTATTTTGCCCCTCTTCGGTGTGTGTGTGTGTGTGTGTGTGTGTGTGTACTGTGTTCTTCGCTCTTTGCTACTTCCTTGTGTGTGCACTTCTCGCGCAACAGTCAAGCCTCTCCCTGCCTGCACACGTGCACCCCTCCATGTTAATCTCCTTTGATGTTTATGTGGTTGGGGAAGAGAGGGAAGGAAAAAACTAACACACACACCGGAGGTGTTTCCTCTTCTCTTAACTCCCCTCCTGCGCTCCTCCGACTGGAGTCTGCCACCTGGGTCAGCACAGTGGAGAGGTCAGGAGAAAGAGAGGGAGGGCACACACCTATAAGCTATGGGGCAAGATGAGGAGGAGAGGAAGAGTGTGTTGAAAAGGGGAAATTAGGACAAACGGATGCATCTCAATACTGAAAAAATGGTTTCCATCTCTTATCTCTCCTGTTTCCTCCACAGATCTGAAGAGAGAGGCCAGTATCTGTCACATGCTGAAGCACCCTCACATCGTAGAGCTACTAGAAACCTACAGCTCAGATGGCATGCTCTACATGGTCTTTGAGTTGTAAGTTGGTTGTGTTTCGGCCATTTTGTTTCTTGAATAGTCACCTATTGACTTTCTATTCTAGAATGGACTAAATTCTAGAATTTCTGTTCTAGATTTTACGCAATATTCTAGAATGGTCCCTCCCTATTGACTTTCTGTACTAACAGTGTAATCCAAATTCAATAAAGTTTTGTTTTATGTGATTTCTACCTCCTCTGACATAGTATGGATACAGCTGACCTGTGTTTTGAGACTGTGAAGCGGGCGGATGCTGGTTTTGTCTACAGTGAAGCTGTAGCCAGGTAAAAGCTTATTTCCTCTCTGCCTCTCTAGTATGGACGGAGCTGACTTGTTTTTTTAAATTGTGACGCCCGGCTAATGTGGACTTTGTCTACATTGAAGCCGTAGCCAGTTACACGCACGTCACATTGACATTTTCAACGAAGGCCTCATTTGAAGGAAGTGGCCTTGTATTCAGTGGTAGGACGAGGAGAACCTTGGGGACTCTACATGCCTGTAATGAAGTGCTTTTAGAAGGAGCTCTCTAAGAAGTAGTGGTGTTGCTAATTCCCTCACTCTCCTCCTTCCACTTCATTCTCTCTCCTCCTTCCACTTCATTCTCTCTCCCCCTTTCTCTTCATTCTCTCTCTCCCCCCATTTCTCTTCATTCTCTCTCTCCCCCCATTTCTCTTCATTCTCTCTCTCCCCCTTCCGCTTCATTCTCTCTCTCCCTCTTCTCTCTCTCCCTCTTCATTCTCTCTCTCCCTCTTCATTCTCTCTCTCCCTCTTCATTCTCTCTCTCCCTCTTCATTCTCTCTCTCCCTCTTCATTCTCTCTCTCCCTCTTCATTCTCTCTCTCCCTCTTCATTCTCTCTCTCCCCCTTCCTCTTCATTCTCTCTCTCCCTCTTCATTCTCTCTCTCCCTCTTCATTCTCTCTCTTCCTCTTCATTCTCTCTCCCCCTTCCTCTTCATTCTCTCTCTCCCCCTTCCTCTTCATTCTCTCTCTCCCCCTTCCTCTTCATTCTCTCTCTCCCCCTTCCTCTTCATTCTCTCTCTCCCCCTTCCTCTTCATTCTCTCTCTCTCTTCATTCTCTCTCTCCCTCTTCATTCTCTCTCTCCCTCTTCATTCTCTCTCTCCCTCTTCATTTTCTCTCTCCCCCTTCCTCTTCATTCTCTCTCTCTCCCTCTTCATTCTCTCTCTCCCCCTTCCTCTTCATTCTCTCTCTCTCCCTCTTCATTCTCTCTCTCCCTCTTCATTCTCTCTCTCCCTCTTCATTCTCTCTCCCCCATCCTCTTCATTCTCTCTCCCCCCCTTCCTCTTCATTCTCTCTCCCCCCCTTCCTCTTCATTCTCTCTCTCCCCCTTCCTCTTCATTCTCTCTCTCCCCCTTTTTTTTCCTTCATTCTTGTCTTTTAGTCACTACATGAGACAGATCTTGGAGGCGCTGCGGTATTGCCATGACAACAACGTGATTCACCGTGACGTGAAGGTAAGCTCCCCTACCCCAGATGTCCAGTCCCACTTCCCCCTTGTCTAAACAGCACTGTTGTCAATGGCATCTATTGATTTCAAACAGAATGAAGTAACCATTGGTGATCCACCGTCTGTCTCCTCGTATTGAGTGTATATCGACTAACCCAACGACATCAGCTTAGCCCATTGGGTTGTAGGAGTAGTAGGCTAACTAGTAATGAAGGTGAGTTAAGCTGGGGCTGGATTAGTGTTTAGTGTAAGGAGAAACCCTGCTGAAACCCTGTTTGACAGGCCAGACAGCACGGCTTCAGTGATTACTATAGGATTACCTCTCTAACATACAGTAGGCCACAATGCCAGACCAGATGGGGCGAGCCCTGCCCACAAACAGACACATTTGGTGACTCCCAGAGGGGATAAGGGGAGCTTTTGCGTATTTGTCTGTTTGAATACTTGTGATTTGGGTTGTGTGTGTGTGTGTGTGTGTGTGTGTAGTAGACTGCTGTAGTGGTAGTACCTAATACCACCAGTAGAGGGGACTATGTGATGCTTATCAGCCATTCAGTTTTCACACCAAGGCGACACACATACATGTGAGCTTAAATCGTATATATTTATTTGCTTTGTACAGTGTTATATCAGATATGATTGTGTCACATACTATTGACAATATTAGTTAACCGACAGACACAGGCATTTACACTACCATTCAAAAGTTTGGGGTCCCTTAGAAATGTCCTTGTTTTTAAAGTTAGCTATTTTTTTGGTCCATTAAAATAACATCAAATTGATCAGAAATACCGTGTAGACGTTATTAATGTTGTAAATGACTATTGTATCTGGAAACTGCTGATTTAAAAAAGAAAGGAATATCTACATAGGCATACAGAGTCCCATTATCAGCAACCATCACTCCTGTGTTCCACTTTATATAATGTTTACATACCCTACATTACTCTTCTCACATGTAGATGTTAGATATTGCTGCACGGTCGGAACTAGAAGCACAAGCATTTCGCTACACTCACATTAACATCTGCTAACCATGTGTATGTGACCAATAAATATTGATTTGATTTGATGGCACGTTGTGTTAGCTAATCCAAGTTTATCATTTTAAAAGTCTAATTGATCATTTAGAAAACCCTCTTGCAAGGGTTGCACAACTGAGCAAGAGGACAAGTGTCTAGTTTGAGAAACAGACGCCTCACAAGTCCTCAACTGGCAGCTTCATTAAATAGTACCTGTAAAACACCAGTCTCAACGTCAACAGTGAAGAGGCGACTCCAGGATGCTGACCTTCTCGGCAGAGTTCCTCTGTGCAGAGTTCCTCTATCTAGTTGAGACTGGTGTTTTGCGTTGACTGGTGTTTTGCGTTGACTGGTGTTTTGCGTTGACTGGTGTTTTGCGTTGACTGGTGTTTTGCGTTGACTGGTGTTTTGCGTTGACTGGTGTTTTGCGTTGAGACTGGGGTTTTGCGTTGAGACTGGGGTTTTGCGTTGAGACTGGGGTTTTGCGTTGAGACTGGAGTTTTGCGTTGAGACTGGGGTTTTGCGTTGAGACTGGGGTTTTGCGTTGAGACTGGGGGTTTGCGTTGAGACTGGGGGTTTGCGTTGAGACTGGGGGTTTGCGTTGAGACTGGGGGTTTGCGTTGAGACTGGGGGTTTGCGTTGAGACTGGGGTATTGCGTTGAGACTGGGGTATTGCGTTGAGACTGGGGTATTGCGTTGAGACTGGGGTATTGCGTTGAGACTGGGGTTTTGCGTTGAGACTGGGGTTTTGCGTTGAGACTGGGGTTTTGCGTTGAGACTGGGGTTTTGCGTTGAGACTGGGGTTTTGCGTTGAGACTGGGGTTTTGCGTTGAGACTGGGGTTTTGCGTTGAGACTGGGGTTTTGCGTTGAGACTGGGGGTTAGCGTTGAGACTGGGGGTTAGCGTTGAGACTGGGGGTTTGCGTTGAGACTGGGGGTTTGCGTTGAGACTGGGGGTTTGCGTTGAGACTGGGGGTTTGCGTTGAGACTGGGGTTTTGCGTTGAGACTGGGGTTTTGCGTTGAGACTGGGGTTTTGCGTTGAGACTGGGGTTTTGCGTTGAGACTGGGGTTTTGCGTTGAGACTGGGGTTTTGCGTTGAGACTGGGGTTTTGCGTTGAGACTGGGGTTTTGCGTTGAGACTGGGGTTTTGCGTTGAGACTGGGGGTTAGCGTTGAGACTGGGGTTTTGCGTTGAGACTGGGGTTTTGCGTTGAGACTGGGGTTTTGCGTTGAGACTGGGGTTTTGCGTTGAGACTGGGGTTTTGCGTTGAGACTGGGGTTTTGCGTTGAGACTGGGGTTTTGCGTTGAGACTGGGGTTTTGCATTGAGACTGGGGTTTTGCTGATAATGGGCCTCTGTACGCCTATGTAGATTTTCCATAAAAAATCTGCTGTTTCCAGCTACAATAATCATTTACAACATTAACAATGTCTGCACTGTATATCTGATCAATTTGACGTTATTTTAATGGACAAACATTTTTGCTTTTCTTTCGAGAACAAGGACATTTCTAAGTGACCCTGAACTGTTGAACGGTAGTGTATATGCTTTGATTCAGGACATCTGGTCAGGTCCATTCTTGGAAACTGAGTCTAGTTCAAGACATTGGCCCTTGTCACATGCATCAGTTGTTGAGGACATGGTATACATTATAATGTAAATAGAGCTAAAGTCCATGAAGTTAAACAATGAGGTCTGTAAATTCACTGCTTTGCCACTATGGCTGCGCCTGGGCGGAGGGTGGGGCTAATCAGACAGAGGCTGGTCCTGGGCTCATGGGAGGGGTTAATGACAGTGTTGGGGGAGGTAACGGACAGAGAGGTCCGTCTGAACTCTGATACCGAGCTGTTGGAGGTCCCGTCGTTAAGGAAGTGGAGCCGGTTGCCGAGGCTCTGTCCGAGGGCTTTCACGGCGGCCTTTCGCACCGAGCCCGACAACAGGAAGTACATCACAGGGTCCAGGACGGCGTTGAAGGCGGAGAACAACAACATGACCTCATTGGTCCTGTCCACCAGGCGCAAGTAATTGCAGGATGGGGATTGGCTGAGCTGGGAGAGGACGTAGAATGGGCGGAAGGCGTGGTAGGGTCCGAAGCAGACGGTGAACAGGAAGAGCACGAAGAAGGACTTCCTGGCGGCGCTACCGTATCGGTGGGCATTGGGGAGGTCAGGTTTATCCCTGGACACCTTGAGGAGGCGCATGGCTATCTTCCCATAGGAGACCACCAGCAGGCAGAGCACCCCCCAGAACAGCAGCACCAGAGCCATGTTGAAGTAAGCCTTCCCCTTCGCCCCACGTCGTTGCTTATACTGGAAACACTTCCCAGGTTCCTCGTTTCCCTCCGACATGGCGATCATGGTCATGGCCGCCGCCAGGGACAGCCCCCAGAGCGCCCCGCACGCCACCCAGCTCCATCCCCCACCTCTCAGCCTCCTTGCCAGGCCCCTCCCCGCTCCACCCCGCCCCTTCAGCTTCACATACCTATCCAGACTAATGAACCCCAGCAGAGTGATACTGATATACATGTTCATGTAGAAGAGGTTGCCCACCACTTTACAGACCAGGGGGCCGAGGACCCAGCGGTTGCCGTTCGCATGGTAGAGGACTCTGAAGGGAAGGCAGGCCAGGAGCACCAGGTCAGCTATGGCCACGTTGATGAGGAACACCCGGACAGAGTTCCTCCTGGAGTGGAGGAAGACGAAGACCCACAGGGCCAGGAGATTACCTACCAGACCCAGGAGGAAGAAGATGGAGTAGAAGAAGACCAGGGGGAGGCGCAGGGCACCGTCATCTAGATTACATAGGGTCTGGTTTGGAGAGGAGGAGGTAAAGGGGGGATAGGTGGCATTGGAGAGGGGGAAGGAAGAAGAGGACAGGGGTAAAGAGGTGTTGGGAGAGGAGGTGGAAAAGGGGGAGGAGGGCAGAGTGGGCATTGTGTTGAAGCTGGGGTGTCTTTAGGCCCAGCAGATCTTCAGTGCTGTGGGAGATAGAGGGAGGGAGAGGTGGGGGGTGGAGAGATGGTTTTTAATGATAAGGATGAAAAACGTTGAGAGATGTCAATGCATTAACAAAAAAAGTGGGCTGTTAACAGGAAGGGACTTTGGCGGTTTGCATTAAAAAAACACTGTAAAAGCACTCAAAGAACTAATCTATTTTTAAATGTCACCACATTTACCACTTCCTTTTCACAATGTTGTATTTCAAGTAACTCCCCTGTAGCAGGAAAAGAACTAATGAAAAATCAACCACTACTTTAAGTGCAATTATTGTATTGTACCTATGACCTATCTTGGATTCACCACCTAGTAAAGAACATGGTCTACCTTGTGGTTTTCACAGATTCACACACACAGGTTCACTGATGTCTTTATTAAGACAGGATCTCACTCACCATCCAGATTCCCTCCATGTCAGAGACTCTGCAGCTGTAGTTTGACTGTCCACTGTCCAGAATGTGTGTATCGTTACATATCCTTTAACAGCCCCTGGTCCTACTGTCCCTTGGTTGTTAGGTTCAGTGGGATCGTGTTGGGACTTCTCTGGTTACTCTCCTACACACTTTTTTCTTTGTCTCTTTTGCTCAAAAGTATGAGTCTGTTACTCTGAGCTCTCCTCCCTTCTCTCACTCTCTCTCTCTCTTTCCTCCTCTCTCTTCCTCTCTCTGGTCCTCTCTCTCTGTGCCTTGAGATGTTCTTCTCTCACGCCTCCCCCAACCACCCCTTGTCAGCTGTTAGCAGCCGTCAGAACCCATCCTCCCCCTCCAGTGTGAAGTGCAGAGTAGGGCAGGAAACCAGCGCTGTGAGACCATTTACCCTGAATGTCACGTACTCCAACGCTGTGAGACCACATACCCTGAATGTCACGTACTCCAACGCTGTGAGACCACATACCCTGACTGTCACGTACTCCAACGCTGTGAGACCACATACCCTGACAGTCACGTACTCCAACGCTGTGAGACCACATACCCTGACTGTCACGTACTCCAACGCTGTGAGACCACATACCCTGACAGTCACGTACTCCAACGCTGTGAGACCACATACCCAGACTGTCACGTACTCCAACGCTGTGAGACCACATACCCAGATTGTCACGTACTCCAACGCTGTGAGACCACATACCCTGACAGTCACGTACTCCAATGCTGTGAGACCACATACCCTGACTGTCACGTACTCCAACGCTGTGAGACCACATACCCTGACAGTCACGTACTCCAACGCTGTGAGACCACATACCCTGACTGTCACGTACTCCAACGCTGTGAGACCACATACCCTGACAGTCACGTACTCCAACGCTGTGAGACCACATACCCTGACAGTCACGTACTCCAACGCTGTGAGACCACATACCCAGATTGTCACGTACTCCAACGCTGTGAGACCACATACCCTGACAGTCACGTACCTCAACGCTGTGAGACCACATACCCTGACTGTCACGTACTCCAATGCTGTGAGACCACATACCCTGACTGTCACGTACTCCAACGCTGTGAGACCACATACCCTGACTGTCACGTACTTCAACGCTGTGAGACCACATACCCTGACAGTCACGTACTCCAACGCTGTGAGACCACATACCCTGGCTGTCACGTACTCCAACGCTGTGAGACCACATACCCTGACTGTCACGTACTTCAACGCTGTGAGACCACATACCCTGACTGTCACGTACTCCAACGCTGTGAGACCACATACCCTGACAGTCACGTACTCCAACGCTGTGAGACCACATACCCTGACTGTCACGTACTCCAACGCTGTGAGACCACATACCCTGACAGTCACGTACTCCAACGCTGTGAGACCACATACCCTGACTGTCACGTACTCCAACGCTGTGAGACCACATACCCTGACTGTCACGTACTCCAACGCTGTGAGACCACATACCCTGACTGTCACGTACTCCAACGCTGTGAGACCACATACCCTGACTGTCACGTACCTCAACGCTGTGAGACCACATACCCTGACTGTCACGTACTCCAACGCTGTGAGACCACATACCCTGACTGTCACGTACCTCAACGCTGTGAGACCACATACCCTGACTGTCACGTACTCCAACGCTGTGAGACCACATACCCTGACTGTCACGTACCTCAACGCTGTGAGACCACATACCCTGACTGTCACGTACTCCAACGCTGTGAGACCACATACCCTGACTGTCACGTACTCCAACGCTGTGAGACCACATACCCTGACTGTCACGTACCTCAACGCTGTGAGACCACATACCCTGACAGTCACGTACTCCAACGCTGTGAGACCACATACCCTGACAGTCACGTACTCCAACGCTGTGAGACCACATACCCTGACTGTCACGTACTCAAGCGCTGCGCTCTGCTCCTCATCCTCCATCTCTTCTTCTCTCTATGTTCTCCTGTTTCCTCTCTTCCTCCTTTCTCTGGTGTTCTCTCTATCTGTCCAGTGTCGTCACCCTCCTTTCTCCTCTCCTCTTTGCTATCAGTTGGAGTGTTTCTGCAGTAAAGCAGGTAGCCCTCAGCCTTTGTCCCGTCTAGGAACCCTTTAGGTCCAGCACTACCAAGGTTTTACTACAATAGGATGGTACAAAATGGAGCACTTTTTTTTATCCCTACATCTCTCTCTGTCTCTCTCTCTCTCTCTCTCTCTCTCTCTCTCTCTCTCTCTCTCTGTGTCCCTGTCTTGTAGCCTCACTGTGTCCTGCTGGCCTCTAAGGAGAACTCAGCTCCTGTCAAGCTGGGGGGGTTTGGAGTGGCCATACAACTAGGAGAATCAGGCCTGGTGGCAGGAGGTACTCTATATTCACTCTGGGACTGTGTATTTGTCATTCTCTCCTCTCACTCTCTCTCTCTCTCGTATCTTTGTGTAAACCCACACCCTAACCCCCCATTCCTCCCCAGGTCGAGTAGGCACGCCCCACTTCATGGCCCCAGAGGTGGTGAAGAGAGAGCCATATGGGAAGCCTGTCGACGTGTGGGGCTGTGGAGTCATCCTGTTCATCCTGCTGTCTGGCTGCCTGCCCTTCTACGGTACCAAGGAACGCCTGTTTGAGGCTATCATTAAGGGGAAATATAAGGTAGTAGTTGATTTTCCAAAACTGCCCTCTAACACGCACACACACACACACACACACTAACTAACTACAAAGCAAAGAAATGGGTGGGTGTGAAACCTGCAGTAGCGGGTCATTGCACGTGGTTAACAACCACAAGCTACGGCTTGGAAAGTTGCCTCAGCTGCATTTCCATCAAGGCCTTATTGAGGCCCATACAGAGTATTCAGAATGTACCATGTAGAACAGTCCTCATTCTGTCTTCTGGGCCTGGTGGGGGGTACATGGCAACCTTCCATCTATATCTATAGCTAGGTTAAAAAGCTCCAGGTATATACTGTGCCCAAGGTGATAAACGTATCTGGCATACCCTCGGGTGCTGCAGCCCTACATCCATCTGAGAGCGTGTGTGTGTGTGACCCTCCCCTCTAGATGAACCCACGCCAGTGGAGCCACATCTCAGAGAGTGCCAAGGACCTGGTGCGTCGCATGCTGATGCTGGACCCCGCAGAGAGGATCACTGTCTACGAAGCCCTCAACCACCCCTGGCTTAAGGTGGGAACTAACATGCAGACACACTGATACACACACATATTCACATGCATGCACACACACACTAAAAGCCCTGTCTGCAAGATGCTGAATATGCAGACACACACTTAACCCCAACTGTAACACATGATTATAACCAGATGTGAAACTAACACTGGGTTAGTTGTGGTTTCCTCATAACTTCCTCCCTGTCAGGAGACGGCGCCCTGCATCAGCTACTTTCACAACCCAGAGAATACAGTCCACTTTATTGAGTGGAACCTGTGTTGTAGTGTTTTGCCTTTATTAGTGTGGTATTCACCTGTCTGTGAGAAACAAGTATTTACCTGTCTGTGAGGGATAAGTATTCACCTGTCTGTGAGAAACAAGTATTCACCTGTCTGTGAGGGATAAGTATTCACCTGTCTGTGAGAAACAGGTATTCACCTGTCTGTGAGGGACAAGTATTCACCTGTCTGTGAGAAACAAGTATTCACCTGTCTGTGAGGGACAAGTATTCACCTGTCTGTGAGGGATAAGTATTCACCTGTCTGTGAGGGATAAGTATTCACCTGTCTGTGAGAAACAAGTATTCACCTGTCTGTGAGAAACAAGTATTCACCTGTCTGTGAGGGACAAGTATTCACCTGTCTGTGAGGGACAGGTATTCACCTCTCTGTGTGTTCTCCCTCCAGGAGAGGCAACTGTCTGTGAGGGACAGGTATTCACCTCTCTGTGTGTTCTCCCTCCAGGAGAGGGACAGGTATGCCTATAAGATCCACCTGCCAGAGACGGTGGAGCAGCTGAGGAAGTTTAATGCAAGGAGGAAGCTCAAGGTACACACACACACACACACACACACACACACACACACCATTGATGCTCTTCAATCAATCAGTCAATACATTCCTGTTCCTTGTGTTGTGTCGTAGGGGGCAGTGTTGGCTGCTGTCTCCAGCCACAAGTTTAACTCCTTCTACGGAGACCCACCAGAGGAGATGCCTGACTTCTCTGAAGACCCCACCTCTTCAGGTAAGACCCGCCCCTCTCCTCCTGTTGCCGTAACGGATGTCATGGCAACAATCGCTTACGTGGTTTGTGTTGCTAGCTCATTGTCCCACGGGCAGTCCTGAAGCACACCCCTGACGATGTTGCACATTTTTGACTTCTCATAGTTTTCTACAACTATAGCCAACTTCTGTGGTAACAGAAAAGGATTCTCATCATGTAAGACCGATAATGATGATTTGACCTTTCTATCACTGTTGTAAGCTCCTCAACCTCAACCAAGCCTCAACGTTATCTCATTTCCTGGTAATCAGATGACAGATAGTCAGTAGCTAACCACACAGCCAATCCAGTGTTCAGAACAGCAGTGGAACATTCAGGCCCTGGTCTCTGTGCTAGCCTATAAATCCCCCTGATTGCTGGGAAAAGGAAACAGAAGTGTCCAGGCTAGCGTTGCCCAATGCCCTCACTTCCCTGTCTCTGTCTCGGAGTGCACTGTCACTCCCTATGGATGTTATCAATGGGGGAACAAAGAGTCTATGTACTACCTGCTGCCCTCTCTGTCAAATAGCCTACTGCTCTGAATGCTATGTTTGTCAGATGTTCTCAGACCTAACAAAAGGGCTGTAATGTTGTGATAAGGGCGTGTCCCACTCCATCTGTTTTGTAGGTCTCGTTAGAGGCCTTTTTAATAGGCTCCGTCTAAAATGGTCAAATGAAACGGTGCCTATCCTTCCCGTGCATGTGGGATTAAGGTGTGTAGCTGGGTCTACACACAGATGGTGTGACGTGACCACTTTTCAGGATGAAAACATCTGACAAACTTTAGTAGAAATTGGAGCGGTACAGAGTCCAAGTGAGTCATAGAAAAAGCATTGGAGACAATATAGGTGATAGTCTGGTCTTCCTCTTTATGAGACCAGACAGCCTCATTGCATCACTCTGCGTTTTGTGACTTTCTGCACTTGTTTAAAAAAAGAAAATGCTTAGGGATGGAATTCACTTTCCTGTGGGGTGTGGCTGTGTGTGTTGGGAGAGGAGGGGGCAGAGCAGTGTACGAGTAAATTACCTATTTTCCTCCAAATGGCATCTTTGAGACTTTAGCCAGATACCTACAGCTCCAGACTCTTCTAGAGTCAACACAGCCTCTGCCTTTTGCTTACTCTCTCTCTCTCTCTGTATCTCTCTCTCTGTATCTCTCTCTCTGTATCTCTCTCTCTGTCTCTGTCTCTCTCTCTCTCTCTCTCTCTCTGTCTCTGTATCTCTCTCTCTGTATCTCTCTCTCTGTATCTCTCTCTCTGTCTCTCTCTCTCTGTCTCTCTCTCTCTGTCTCTCTCTCTCTCTCTCTCTCTCTCTCTCTCTCTCTCTCTCTCTCTCTCTGTATCTCTCTCTCTGTATCTCTCTCTCTGTATCTCTCTCTCTCTCTGTATCTCTCTCTCTGTATCTCTCTCTGTCTCTGTCTCTCTCTCTCTCTCTCTCCTCTCTCTCTCTCTCTCCTGTTTTGCTCTCTGTCTGTGTCTTTCATTCTTCCTGGCCTCCTCTTTTCTCTCTTTCTCTTGTCTGCTGAATCTTTCCTCTCTATTGTCTTCTCTGTGGTGGTGTTTCAATGCGGCGCTCTCTGTAGGACTGCTAGCCGCTGAAAGTAGGTATCCCCAGGTAGCTTCCTGGTGTGACATCATGACATCATCACCATCTATTAAACTACCCTCCCCCCTCCCTCGTAGCACCCTTGATGACTCACGTCCCAATACTCTAAAACAGCTTCCTTACCTATTTGGGGAATGAAACAGTATCTGACTCGGTGTCAGTTGATGGGGGTGAATTGAACTCCAAGCTGAGATGGACAGAAAGCCAATCAGAAGTATTGGGAAGTAGACTCTGTATGCATTGTGATGTCACTCACCACCGACAGCTAATGAGGTGGACCCGCGCCTGCACGGCTTCCATTTGATCCAATCACAACCGTTGTCAGTGGCGTGTGCAATCTGGACCTGTCATGGCCTTGGAGGACAAACTGAGTGTTCAGTCTTCAAACCTCTTGTTATGTGTGAAGTGTTTTTCTATGTTATATAAGCAGCATGGCAACTAACTTTAGTCTTCCATACAATCTCTAGATCCAGCCTTCACTAACCTTCACTAACCAATCACATGACCTGACCTCCATACCATTATCTCCATCCCATGTGATATGTTTTATTCCTTCCTTTCTGTCTAATATGTCATATTGATGATGGGACATACCTGTTCTGTTCTGTTCTGCGTCTCTCTGTTGCTTTTGCTGCATGTAGCAGGTACTCTAGTCTGACACCTTCTGTTTCTAGCTGTGTGTGCGGTGTGTCTGTGTGTGTGTGTGCGCGGTGGCTCTGTGTGTGTGTGTGTGTGCGTTGTCTCTGTGTGTGTGTGTGTGTGCGGTGTCTACTGTGTGTATGCGGTGTCTGTGTGCGGTGTCTCTGTCTGTGTGTGTGTGTGCGTGCTGTCGCTGTGTGTGCGCGCGCTGTCTCTCTGTGTGTGTGTGTGTGTGCGCTGTCTGTGTGTGTGTGTGTGTGTGTGCACGCTGTGTGTGTGTGCTCTGTCTCTGTGTCTGTGTGTGTGCGCGCTGTCTGTGTGTGTGCGCGCTGTCTGTGTGTGCACGCGTTGTCTCTGTGTGTGTGTGCGTGCGCTGTCTCTGTGTGTGTGTGTGCTTGCGCTGTCTGTGTGTGTGTAAGCGCGTGCTGTCTCTGTGTTGTGTCTTTGTGTGTGTGTAGTGTCTTTGTGTGTTGTGTGTGTGTGTTTTCTGTGTGTGTGTGTGCTGTCTCTGTGTGTGTGCATGCTGTCTCTGTGTGTGTGTGTGTGCGCGCGCGCTGTCTCTCTCTGTGTGTGTGTGCACGCGCTCTGTCTCTGTGTGTGTGCGCACTCTTTGTGTGTGTGCGCGGTGTCTCTGTGTGTGTGTTCTGTGTTCCTGTGTGTGTGTGTGCGCGGTGTCTCTGTGTGTGCATGTGTGTGTGTGTGCGCGGTGTCTCTGTGTGTGCGTGTGTGTGTGTGTGGTGTTCCTGTGTGTGTGTGTTCTGTGTTCCTGTGTGTGTGTGCGCGGTGTCTCTGTGTGTGCATGTGTGTGTGTGTGCGCGGTGTCTCTGTGTGTGTGTGTGTGCGCGGTGTCTCTGTGTGTGTGTGCGGTGTCTGTAAATGTGTTTGTCCTTGTTGTGTGTTTTTTGTGTGTGTTAAATCTAAATGTTTGTGTTTTTATGGTACTGGCTGCTTACAATTGGTGTGTGTTTGCGTGTGTATATGTTATAACCTGTGTGTGTGTGTGTGTGCGTGTGTGTGTAGGGGCAGTGTCCCAGGTGCTGGACAGCCTGGAGGAGATTCATGCTCTGACCGACTGCAGTGAGAAAGATCTGGACTTCTTACACAGCGTCTTCCAGGACCAACACCTACACACACTGCTGGACGTGAGTGGGCTACACACACGCAGGTTCATGTCAAGTCCACTAGGTGGCACTTTGACACAAGTAAAGAGCTCAGACACACCACATTATTCATTGGGAAAATCCTTTGGGAATGAAAATGCATTTTTATTTCTAAAGCAACATTTAATACAAAAAGTGGTATGTGAGGAGGGATATGTAAAAGATGAGTGAATAATAATGGCTGTCTCCCCCTGGTGTTGCAGCTCTATGACCAGATCAACACCAGGTCGTCTCCTCAGATCAGGAACCCTCCCAGTGATGGAGTACAGAGAGCCAAAGAGGTGAGTGGCCTGGTCACGACATCAAGGTGGGACACCTCTTTTCTTCTGGGACTAGCGCTTGTTAAATACTTTATCTTGTTGTTTTGGTTAGTGTTTGGGGGTTTGTTAATGTTTTGTATTAAGTGTTGATGCTCTTATATGATACAGTACTTCCTCTCCCTCCTCTTATCCTGTAGGTACTGGAGACAATCTCCTGTTACCCTGACAACATGGAGGCCAAGGAACTCCGGAGGATCCTCACACAGCCACACTTCATGGTGGGCCATCTCCATCGCGCTCTCTCTGTGTGTGTGTGTGTGTGTGTGTGTGTGTGTGTGTGTGTGTGTGTGTAAACAAATGATCATGACTGGGTCAAGCTCCTTAGTTTGTCCACTATAGACCCCAGGTAGAGAGGGAGTAATCTGTTAGACTGAGGGGAGGGGCTGTCAGGTGTAGCAGCCAGGGTTATGGGTGGGGCTAGTGAGGCTGCAGACATCCTGCTCCGCCCACCCAGCCCTAGCTGTTACTGCCAACAAAATAACAGAATAAAAAAAGCTCCCTCTGCTTTTCCTAATCTTTCTCTCTCTGTTCTCCATCTCTTCTCTGGTGTCAGGTAGAGAGAGTTTTCCCAATATTTCTCTCTCTGTTCTCCATCTCTTCTCTGGTGTCAGGTAGAGAGAGTTTTCCTAATCTTTCTCTCTCTGTTCTCCATCTCTTCTCTGGTGTCAGGTAGAGAGAGTTTTCCTAATATTTCTCTCTCTGTTCTCCATCTCTTCTCTGGTGTCAGGTAGAGAGAGTTTTCCTAATCTTTCTCTCTCTGTTCTCCATCTCTTCTCTGGTGTCAGGTAGAGAGAGTTTTGCTCATCTTTCTCTCTCTGTTCTCTCTCCATCTCTTCTCTGGTGTCAGGTAGAGAGAGTTTTCCTAATATTTCTCTCGCTGTTCTCCATCTCTTCTCTGGTGTCAGGTAGAGAGAGTTTTGCGTTTTTAAGCCAATTTCCTGCAATTCTACCAATTGTTCCATTGAGCTGAGAACATTTAGGAGTTTTAAAGCGAATTCCCTGCAATTCTATGCATTTTTTCTATGCACATGGCTGATGCTGGGTTCTATACTGCTAAATTAATTGTTTTTGGAATTTTCCATTCTTCCTGACTATCTAGCTTTTATTTTGGTTATCATTAGTTCTTAAAACCTCTTACTTCTACCCACTCCTTTTTTGAAAATTCTGTTAAAAATCGCGCAACTTTTCAGCGTCCTGCTACTCATGCCAGGAATATAGTATATGCATATGATTAGTATGTGTGGATAGAAAACACTCTGAAGTTTCTAAAACTGGTTAAATCACGGCTGTGACTATAACAGATCGTGTGTTTCATTGAAAAACGCAAGAAAAACTGCTCTCTGAAAGCAAAAAATAATTTCCATAAGTCACTTCCACCAGTTGTTAAAAGAGAACAGAATTTAATGGGAATCTGCCTGCAATTCATACAATTGTACATTGTCCTAATTTTCAATTGAATTAATTGTTGGAAAATCCATCTATCTGACCTCCATTTTCCCAGTCTTCACCCGGATGCAGTTGAGGGAGATATCAGATGGCATTGTTTTTGAAGTGAAGACCTATTGAAGAGACATCGCCCTGTAATCATTTTGATAGATTATAAACGTTTACTAATACCTAAAGTTGGATTACAAAAGGATTTCGAAGTGTTTTGTGAAAGTTTATCGTCGACTTTTTTAATTTAAAAAAATTACGCAGCGTTTAAAAACAATGATTTTTTCTGAATGACACAACTTCCATACAAAGCTATTTTGGGTATATATGGACCGATTTAAACGAAAAAAAGACCCAATAGTGATGTTTATGGGGCATATAGGAGTGCCAAGAAAGAAGCTCGTCTAAGGTAATGAATGTTTTATATTTTATTTCTGCGTTTTGGGTAGCGCCGGCTATCGCAAAATCTGTTGTTTACGTGTCGAGCTGGCATTTTGGGGGGTGCATGCTATCAGATAATAGCTTCTGATGCTTTCGCCGAAAAGCATTTTAAAAATCTGACTTGCTGGCTAGGTTCACAACGAGTGTAGCTTTAATTCAATACCCTGCTTGTGAATTTTGATCAAAGATTGAGTTGTAACGAGTACATTTAGCATTTAGCGTAGCGCATTTGCATTTCCAGGGGCATACTTGGGACGTCTGCGTGTCAAGTATTCTCAAGAAGTTAAAAGATTACAGTGTAAAAATATATTGGTGCATTACCTTTTCTAAATACTTTATCTGTTTTTAGTCTGAAAACTTTTTACCATCACGAAAATGTATTTGGACTTAGGCGACCCTAAAAAATGATTTGGTGACCCACCCAAGGATTTCAATGGCAGAAAGATCTGTGCTTGTCTGTTACAGTTTAAGCCGAAATATGTCACTTTTGGGCGACCTGACCAAATTCACATAGAAATGTTAGTTATAGATCTGTCATTCTCATTGAAAGCAAGTCTAAGAAGCGTTACATCTGTTCTATGTGCACTATTTCTATGCTTCCCGTTGTGAAGTTTCGTGTTTGCATCTTTTACTTTAGTTTTTTTACACCAGCTTCAAACAGACATTTTTGGTGGAAAATATATTTCTGTGGTTTAGATGGTACAATGATTCTCCAGACTATACTTTCTTGTTTTGTCACATAAACTGAAATTAGGCAAACTGTTTGAACTTTAGCAACCAGGAAATGATTTGTGCATAGTGCACCTTTTTAAAGCTGAGTTGTGTTTGGTTCTCCATCCTCTTACCTTAGTCTCTGACCCACAGGGTGTTTCTGTACTGACATCTCAACGCTAGAGCCCTCTGCTTTTCGCTCAGCCTACAGACTGACACAGTGGCCTGGATATAAAGAAGTGGGGGTCCCCCTTCCCTGGTGACCAAGATAACAAAATAAATAAAGAACGTATATCCCATCTGGATACAAGTCTTTTTGTGTAGACCATAGTAGTTTACACAGTCCTTTAGTCACTCATGTTTCATTTAGGAAGACCAAGCAAATACGTCTTCAGTAGAAACCAGCTAACACTGTTACACTTACAATAAGCCAAGTGTGACCAATACTACAGTGTGAATTTAGTTAGTGCCTTGTGTGCCCCCTGTTGTTTAAAAGGCCATATTACACACTCATTGTCTGCTGTAGATGTCTGTGTGAGGGTGTGTCTTATTGTGTGTGTCTTATTGTGTGTGTGTGTGTGTGTAGGCCTTGCTCCAGACCCATGACGTGGTGGCCCATGAGGTGTACAGTGACGAGGCTCTGAGGGTGACCCCCCCGCCCACCTCACCCTACCTGAACGGAGACTCTCCTGAGAGCACCAATGGGGACATGGACCTGGAGAACGTGACTCGAGTACGCCTGGTTCAGTTCCAGAAGAACACTGACGAACCTATGGTACGACACACACACAAACACCGACCACACACATTTACTGACTCTTCCTATTTGACCTTTCACCCTTGACCTATTCAGGGCATCACTCTGAAGATGAACGATCTGAACCACTGCATCGTGGCCCGTATCATGCACGGAGGAATGATCCACAGACAAGGTACAGTACACTTTTGGAATATGCCGTACACCTGACCACAAACAGACCCACATTCACCCTCTGTCGTCTTGTAGGTACGCTGCATGTCGGCGATGAGATCAGAGAGATCAACGGGATCAGCGTTGCCAATCAGACCGTAGAACAGCTCCAGAAGATGCTGGTGTGTTGTCCAATCAGATTCTCTCGGTCTCACCATTGTCCAATCAGCTAGTTTTGTCTTTACACAGTACTACAGTACGTGTGTATCAGTGGAAGGCTCTTATTGGTTGTGATCATTTGATGATAATGTTGTGTCCCCACAGAGGGAAATGCGAGGGAGTGTTACCTTTAAGATCGTACCCAGCTACCGGTCACAGTCCATGTCTTGCGAGGTATGGACCGATTCTCTTGTGTCTCTAGAAAATCAGGTAAATGAGGTAAAGAAGCGTTCTATTCTTCAGTTATAAGTCATTTTCTGTTGATATTTTTCACATGTTTCTTTGTTCATGTGTGTCTGCAGAAAGAGTCCCCCGACCTATCCAGACAGTCGCCAGCGAACGGCCATGCTAGTGTCACTAGCTCCATCCTGGTGAGGAGCTCTGGCTCGATATCGCTTCTGTCAGATGAATCTATTGTGCTGTATTAGATGTGTGTTAACTCTGTGTGTGCTTGTAGGATCTGCCCTCTACCATCCAGCCTAAAGGACGACAGGTGAGAGCTTTAGACTTCCCTGACTCCTCCACTCCCTCTCTTCTCTGATGTCTGACTCCTCCTCTCACATGGCTTTGTCTAGACCAGGGACACCATTTGCTTGTTTTTGTGTGTGTGGACTCGCATGTGTGTGTGTGTGTGTGTGTGTGCGTGTGTGTGTGTGTGTACATGTCTGTGTGTGTGTGTACATGTGTGTGTGTGTGTGTGTGTACATGTCTGTGTGTGTGTGTGTTTGTACGTCTGTGTGTGTGTGTGTGTACGTCTGTGTGTGTGTGTGTGTGTACGCCTGCGTGTGTGTGTGTGTTAAACATCATTTGGATCCATGTCATCTTAAATAACCCCTGCATGTATTAAAGGGATACTTCGTGATTTTGGCAATGAGGCCTTTTAACTACTTCCCCAGAATCAGTGGAACTTGTGGATACCATTTATATGTCTCTGCATGCAGTTTGAAGGAAGTTGCTAACTAGCGCTAGCGCAGTTGCTAACAAGTGTTAGTGCATTGACTTTAGACTTTGTCATTGCGCTAATGCTAGTTAGCATTGGCGCACAAAAATACCTCCAACTTTATTCATATGATATCCATGACTGTGGAGAAGTAGATAAAGGGCCTCATTGCAAATTCTCCCTGTCGTAGCCTGTCTCCCTGTCGTAGCCTGTCTCCCTGTCATAGCCCGTTCTCCTCACTCTCTCACCTCCTTTGTCGATGTCCCGTATGTTTTCTACTGCATGATGTGTGTGTGATGCTCTCAACCCCCTAGATCTCCAGACCTGTCATCAAGGACAAAATGTCCATCAAGGTAAGATCTCTCAGTGGATCCAAGTAGCAGTAGATCCCATGCAGTATGTCCCTCATTGTAGCTCTTGCAGATCCAACATTAGCTGGCGTCCATAATCCCCCTCCCCCTCCATTAAAATGGTTGGTCGTTTGCGCGTAAGATGTAGCCAATCAGGGGCAACCAAAACGATTAAAATGGTAAAGCTTTCTTTGATGTTGCCTTATTTGCTTTCTCTTTTTCGCCCGACTCTTCTTCTCTCCTCCGCCTCTTTGCTTCTTGTTTACTGTGTCGATTGTGGCCATTTCGACCAATCAGTGTCCCGTACAGCTCTCGTTAGGAGCTTGACCAATCAAAATCACCTCTTTCCTCCATACCTCCAGCTTGATCAATCAGTCCCCCTATTCCCTCCCAGATCAGCGGTCCTGACCAATCACATTCCTCGGTTTCCTCCCTCAGATCTACGTGCGTGCCCAGTTTGAGTACGACCCCGCCAAGGATGACCTCATTCCCTGTAAGGAGGCCGGGATCCGCTTCCGGGTGGGTGACATCATCCAGATCATCAGTAAGGACGACAACAACTGGTGGCAGGGCAAGCTGGAGAACACTAAGAACGGAACCGCAGGGCTCATACCGTCACCAGAACTACAGGAGTGGTGAGGACAGAACCCATGGAACCCATACTGTAAAACCCAGCAGGGTTGGTGCTTTCGTTCCAATTCCATTTCCAATTCAGGAAGTGGATTGAAATTACAATGCAAGAAGAACTTTTCCCAAATGTTAAGCAGAAATTTGACTTAATCTCTGGGCTTTGGTTTTGAGGGCCGTTACCACAGAATTAAAATAACTAGGAATAATCAGTGAAGTATCTTTATTTCCTTACATTTTACCCCCCCCCCCCCCCCCCAGGCGTGTGGCGTGTATAGCCATGGAGAAGACTAAGCAGGAGCAGCAGGCCAGCTGCACCTGGTTTGGCAAGAAGAAGAAACAGTACAAAGACAAGTACCTGGCCAAGCACAACGCAGGTACACACACACACACACACACACACACACACACAGCATGCTTTAATAATCTTTATTCTGTGGAACTGTGTGTGTGTAAAAGTGTTTGGCTTGACATGTTGGCTATAAGATATTCCAAGTGTTCCAGATGTTTCCGTTGTATTTTATATTGTATGATGCATTCAGATGTTATATCCCAGATATTCTCTTGCAGCTTTATTCACTGGCCAAAATATAGTCTCAGTTCTGAATGGAGTATTTTTTTTGTATAATAAAGACATTCCCGGTCTGTAGAGCTAAATGCTTAGCTTACTGCTTACTACTGTACTGTCTGTGGAATGGTTTCCAACTGAATCTGACTAATGCTGCATGTTCTTCCCCCAGAACAGGCCCCTTTCCTCCCTCAAAGAGCTCCTCTCTAAACGTTGTCTCAATGTTGACTCAATGTTACATGTCTAACGCTCCTGCCATTAACAACCTGGCCTCTGAGTCCAAGCTATGTACTGTAATGTTTTTAATTGGCCTTGTCTTCTATTAACCCTCCCCTCCCTCCTTCCCTCTGTTCTGTCCATCTTTCATGCGTCTCTTACCCAATGGCTTGGCTGCATGTAAGTAACTCTGAATGATGCCCAACGATGCCCTCCTCCGTTTCTCTCCCTCTATCCTCAACTTTATTCACGCTATTTTCCTTGTTCGACGTCAGTCCACAGTTTGAACTTCTGTCTCGCTGTTATGTGTCCTGGTTTGTCCGTCTCTCACAGACCTGAAGTATTGAACGTGTGATGTAAAATAATTCCAATCACACGTAGGCCCTTTAGATGGCAAAAACAAACCACAATCTTTTTCACACTTATCAGTAAACTTATTTCAGCGATCCAATCTTTATTTAAGCCATTCATTTGATTCACCTTCCTGTGCTGTGCACTACAGACGACCCACTTCCATTGTGTCTGTGTTCCATTATTCCTATGGCTCTCAGTGAACATCTCTAATGCCTTTCACCTTCTCTGTTTCAGTGTTTGACCAACTAGACCTGGTCACGTATGAAGAGGTGGTCAAACTGCCTGCATTCAAGAGGAAAACGCTTGTTTTGTTGGGTACGTTAGACAGATGGTTCTTAGGTAGTGTTAACTAAAGGGGAACAGTTGACAACACATTATTTAACTTCTCTGTCTCATTGTCTTATGTGTGTCTCTCTTCCCAGGGGCCCATGGAGTTGGCAGGAGGCACATCAAGAACACGCTCATCACGAAGCACCCAGACCGATTTGCCTATCCCATTCCTCGTAAGAGACCTACCACCACTACTACCACGACCACCGCTACTACTACCGCCACCACTACCACCACTACTACCACCACTACCACCGCTGCTACCACTACCACAACTACTACCACTACTACCGTTAACGCCACTACCACCGCTACCGGCACTAACACCGCTACCACCGCTGCTACCTACACTACCGCTACCACCACAACTGCCGCTACGTCCACTACTACCACCACTACCACCACTGCCGCTACGACCACTACTACCACCGCTACTACCATCATTACCACTACTACTGCCGCTACTACTACCACCGCTACTACCACAACTTCCACCGCTACTACCACTACCACCACTACTACCACCGCTACTGCCACTACTACCGCTACCACCACTACTACCACTACCACCGCTACTACCACTACCACCACTACTGCCGCTACTACTACTACTACTGCTACTACCACTACTACTGCTACTACCACCACTACTACCGCTACCACCGCTACTACTACTACCACCGCTACTACTGCTACTACCACCACTACTACCGCTACCACCACTACTGCCGCTACTACCGCTACCACCACTACTACCACTACCACCGCTACTACTACTACCACCGCTACTACTGTTACTACCACCACTACTACCGCTACCACCACTACTGCCGCTACTACCGCTACCACCACAACTGCCGCTACTACTACTACCACCACTACTATCACTACCACCACTACTACCACTACCACCGCTACCACCACTACTACCAATGCTACTGCTGCTACTACCACTATCATCACTACCACCACTACTACCACCGCTACGGCCACTACTACCACTACCACCGCTGCTACCACTACTACCGCTACTACCACTACTACCACCACTACTGTCGCTACTACTACCACCGCTACTACCACTACTACTACCACTACTACTACCACCACTACTACCACTACCACCACTACTACCGCTACCACCACCACCACCACTACTACCACCGCTACTACCATTACTACAGCCACAACCACCGCTACTACTACCACCACTGCTACCACTGCTACTACCAATAATACCACCACTACCACCGCTACTACCACTACTACCACCGCTACTACCACCACCACCGCTACTACTACCGCTACTACCACCACTACTACCACCACTACTACCACTGCTATCACCGAACTACCACTACCACCGCTACTACCACTACTACTTCCGCTACCACCGCTACTACTACCACTACCGCCACTACTACTACCACCGCTACTACCACTACTACCACCACCGCTACTACCACTACTACCACCACTACTATTACCACTACTACGGCTACTACCACTACTACCGCTACTACCACTACCACTACTACCGCTACTACCACCACCACTACTACCACCACCACCACTAATACTGCTACCACCACTAATATCACTACGACCACTACCATCACTACTACCGCTACTACTACCGCTACTACCACCACCACCACTACTACCACCCCCACCACTAATACCACTACTACCACTACCACCACTAATACCACTACCACCGCTACTACCACCACTACTACCGCTACCACCGCTACTACTACCACTACCGCCACTACTACTACCACTCCTTCCACTACCGCCACTACCACCACTACTACCACTACCACCACCGCTACTACCACTACTACCACCACTACTATTACCAATACTACCACCACTACTATTACCACTACTACGGCTACTACCACTACTACCGCTACTACCACTACCGCTACTACCACCACCACTACTACCACCACCACCACTAATACTGCTACCACCACTAATATCACTACTACCACTACCACCACTACTACCGCTACTACTACCGCTACTTCCACCACCACCTCTACTACCACCCCCACCACTAATACCACTACTACCACTGCCACTACCACCACTAATACCACTACTACCGCTACCACCACCGCTACTACCACTACCACCACTAATACCACTACTACCGCTACCACCACTACTACCGCTACCACCACCGCTACTACCACTACCACCACTAATACCACTACTACCACTACTACCGCTACTACCACCACCACCACTAATACCACTACTACGGCTACGACCACTACTACCACTACTACCGCTACCACCACCACCACTACTACCGCTAATACCTCTACTACCGCTACCACTAATACCACTACTACCGCTACTACTACCAGTACCACCGCTACTACTACCGCTACCACTAATATCACTACTACCACTACCACCACTACTACCGCTACTACTACCGCTACTACCACCACCACCTCTACTACCACCCCCACCACTAATACCACTACTACCACTACCACTACCACCACTAATACCACTACTACCGCTACCACCACCGCTACTACCACTACCACCACTAATACCACTACTACCACTACTACCGCTACTACCACCACCACCACTAATACCACTACTACGGCTACGACCACTACTACCGCTACCACCACCGCTACTACCACTACTACTACCACTACCGCTACTACCACCACCACCACCACTACTACCGCTAATACCTCTACTACCGCTACCACTAATACCACTACTACCGCTACTACTACCACTACCACCGCTACTACTACCGCTACCGCTACTACCACCGCTACTACCACTACCACCACTAATACCACTACTACCGCTACCACCACTAATACCACTCCAACCGCCACTAATACCACTACTACCGCTACCACCACTACTACCGCTACCACCACTACTACCGCTACTAACACCACCACTACTACCACCACCACTACTACCGCTACTACCACCACTACTACCGCTACCACCACAACTACTTCCACTACTACAACCACCACAACTACTACCACTACCACCGCTATGACCACCACCATTACTACCGCTACTACCACCACCACTACTACCATCACCACTACTACGGCTACTACCACTACTACCGCTACTACCACCACCACCACTACTACCTCTACTACCACCATCACTACTACTACCACCACGACTACCACCACTACTACCACTGCTACCACCGCAACTACCACTACCACCGCTACTACCACTACTACTACTACCACTACTACTACCACTACCACCGCTACTACCAACACTACTACTACCACCACTACTACCGCTAACACCGCCACTACCAACACTACTACCACTACTACCGCTACTACCACCACCACCACTACTACCACTACTACCTCTACTACCACCACCACTACTACTACCACCACTACTACCACCACTACCACCACCACTACTACCACCGCAACTACCACTACCACCGCTACTACCACTACTACTACTACCATCACTACTACCGCTACTACCAACACTACTACTACCACCACTACCAACACTACCACCACTACTACCGCTAACACCGCTACTACCACCACTACTACCAACACTACCACCGCTACTACTACCACTACCGCCACTACTACTACCACTCCTTCCACTACCGCTACTACCACTACTACCACCACCGCTACTACCACTACTACCGCTACTACCACTACCGCTACTACCACCACTACTACCACCACCACCACTAATACTGCTACCACCACTAATATCACTACTACCACTACCACCACTACTACCGCTACTACTACCGCTACTACCACCACCACCACTATTACCACTCCCACCACTAATACCACTACTACCGCTACCACCACCACTACTACCACTACCACCACTAATACCACTACTACCTCTACTACTACCACTACCGCTACTACCACCATCACCACTACTACCGCTAATACCTCTACTACCGCTACCACTAATACCACTACTACTACCACTACCACCACAACCACCACTAATACCACTACTACCGCTACCACCACTACTACCGCTACTAACACCACCACTACCACCACCACTACTACCGCTACCACCACCACTACTACCGCTACCACCACCACTACTACCGCTACCACCACCACTACTACCGCTACTACAACCACCACAACTACTACCACTACCACCGCTATGACCACCACCACTACTACCGCTACTACCACAACCACTACCACCGCTACTACCACAACTACCACCACCGCTACTACCACTACTACCATCACCACTACTACGGCTACTACCACTACTACCGCTACTACCACCACCACCACTACTACCGCTACTACCACCACCACCACTACTACCGCTACTACCACCACCACCACTACTACCGCTACTACCACCACCACCACCACCACTACTGCTACCACCATTAATATCACTACTACCACTGCCACCACTACTACCGCTACTACTAACACCACCACCACCACTACTACTACCGCTAATACCACTACTACCGCTACCACTAATACCACTACTACCGCTACCACCACAACCGCCACTAATACCACTACTACCGCTACCACCACCACTACTACCGCTACCACCACAACTACTATCGCTACTACCACCACTACTACCACTACTCCCACCACCACTACTACCGCTACTCCCACCACCACTACTACCGCTACTACCACCACCACTACTACCACTACGACCACCACCACTACTACCGCTACTACCACCACCACTACTACCACCACTACTACCACTACCACCACTACTACCGCTACCACCACTACTACCGCTACCATCACTACCACCGCTACTACCACTACTACCGCTACTACTACCACTACCACCGCTACCACCACCACCCTACTACCACCACTATTACCACCACCACCACCACTACTACCACTACTACCGCTACCACTAATACCACTACTACCACCACTACTACCGCTACCACAACTACCGCCACCACAACTAATACCACTGTTACCACTACCACCGTTACTACTACCGCTACTACTACCACTACTACCGCTACTACCACTACCACCACTAATACCACTACCACCACTAATACCACTTCTACCGCTACCACCGCTACTACCACTACCCCCGCTACTACTACCACTACTACCGCTACTACCACCACCACTACTACCACCACTACTACCGCTACCGCTACTAGCACAACCACTACTACCACTACTACCGCTACTACCACCACCACCACTACCGCTACTACCACTACTACCATTACCAACACTACATGGACATCTATGCACTAAGAGAAGACTTGAGTGTAGGAACCTCCATTCAGGTTCTATCACTTACCCCTCCCTAATTCTCTCCCCCCTTTCCCTCTCTCTCTCCCTGCCTCTCCCCCTCCCATTCGCCCTCTCTCCTTCCCATTCCCCCTCTCTCCTTCCCATTCCCCCTCTCCCTCCCTTTCCCTCTCTCTCTCCCTGCCTTTCCCTCTCTCTCCCTCCCATTCCACCTCTCTTTCCCTCCCTCTCTCTCTCCCATTCCCTCTCTCTCTCCCATTCCCTCTCTCCCTCCCATTCCACCTCTCTTTCCCTCTCTCTCTCCCTCCCATTCCCTCTCTCCCTCCCATTCCCCCTCTCTCCCTCCCATTCCCCCTCTCTTTCCCTCTCTCTCTCCCTCCCATTCCCTCTCTCTCCCTCCCTCCCATTCCCTCTCTCTCCCTCCCATTCCCTCTCTCTCCCTCCCATTCCCCCTCTCTCCCTCCCATTCCCCCTCTCTTTCCCTCTCTCTCTCCCTCCCATTCCCTCTCTCTCCCTCCCATTCCCCCTCTCTCCCTCCCATTCCCCCTCTCTCTCCCTCCCCACAGACACAACCAGACCTCCAAAGAAAGACGAGGAGAATGGGAAGAACTACTACTTTGTGACACATGACCAGATGATGCAGGACATCAGTAACAATGACTACCTGGAGTACGGTAGTCACGAGGACGCCATGTACGGCACGCGGCTAGAGACCATCCGCCAGATCCACCAGCAGGGTATGATCTCCATACTGGACGTGGAACCACAGGTAGGTGTCTGTGTGAGGTGGGGTTGTCTGTGTGTGAGGTTGGGTGTGGTGGGGTTGTCTGTGTGTGAGGTGGGGTTGTCTGTGTGTGAGGTGGGGATGGTTGGGTGGGGTTGTCTGTGTGTGAGGTGGGGATGGTTGGGTGGGGTTGTCTATGTGTGAGGTGGGGATGGGTGGGCGGGGTTGTCTGTGTGTGAGGTGGGGATGGGTGGGCGGGGTTGTCTGTGTGTGAGGTGGAGGTGGGTGGGGTTGTCTGTGTGTGAGGTGGGGGTGGGTGGCGGGCGGGGTTGTCTGTGTGAGGTGGGGATGGGTGGTGGACGGGGTTGTCTGTGTGAGTTGGGGATGGGTGGGCGAGGTTGTCTGTGTGTGAGGTGGGGATGGGTGGGCGAGGTTGTCTGTGTGTGAGGTGGGGATGGGTGGGCGAGGTTGTCTGTGTGTGAGATGGGGATGGGTGGGCGGGGTTGTCTGTGTGAGGTGGGGATGGGTGGGCGGGGTTGTCTGTGTGTGAGGTGGGGATAGGTGGGGTTGTCTGTGTGTGAGGTGGGGGTGGGTGGGGTTGTCTGTGTGTGAGGTGGGGATGGGTGGCGGGCGGGTTGTCTGTGTGAGGTGGGGATGGGTGGGTGAGGTTGTCTGTGTGTGGGGTGGGGTTGTCTGTGTGTGGGGTGGGGTTGTTTGTCTGTGAGGTGGGTGTGGGGTTGTCTGTGTGTGAGGTGGGGATGGGTGGGGTTGTCTGTGTTTGGGGTGGGGTTGTTTGTCTGAGGTGGGGATGGGTGGGGTTGTCTGTGTGGGGTGAGGTTGTTTGTCTGAGGTGGGGATGGGTGGGGTTGTTTGTCTGTGATGTGGGGGTGGGTGGGGTTGTTTGTCTGTGAGGTGGGGGTGGGTGGGGTTGTCTGTGTGTGAGGTGGGGGTGGGTGGGGTTGTCTGTGTGTGAGGTGGGGGTGGGTGGGGTTGTCTGTGTGTGAGGTGGGGATGGGTGGGCGGGGTTGTCTGTGTGAGGTGGGGATGGGTGGGCGGGGTTGTCTGTGTGTGAGGTGGGGATAGGTGGGGTTGTCTGTGTGTGAGGTGGGGGTGGGTGGGGTTGTCTGTGTGTGAGGTGGGGATGGGTGGCGGGCGGGTTGTCTGTGTGAGGTGGGGATGGGTGGGTGAGGTTGTCTGTGAGGTGGGGATGGGTGGGTGAGGTTGTCTGTGTGTGGGGTGGGGTTGTCTGTGTGTGGGGTGTGGTTGTTTGTCTGTGAGGTGGGTGTGGGGTTGTCTGTGTGTGAGGTGGGGATGGGTGGGGTTGTCTGTGTTTGGGGTGGGGTTGTTTGTCTGAGGTGGGGATGGGTGGGGTTGTCTGTGTGGGGTGAGGTTGTTTGTCTGTGAGGTGGGGATGGGTGGGGTTGTTTGTCTGTGATGTGGGGGTGGGTGGGGTTGTTTGTCTGTGAGGTGGGGGTGGGTGGGGTTGTCTGTGTGTGAGGTGGGGGTGGGTGGGGTTGTCTGTGTGTGAGGTGGGGGTGGGTGGGGTTGTCTGTGTGTGAGGTGGGGATGGGTGGGTGAGGTTGTCTGTGTGTGAGGTGGGGATGGGTGGGTGAGGTTGTCTGTGTGTGAGGTGGGGATGGGTGGGCGAGGTTGTCTGTGTGTGAGGTGGGGATGGGTGGGTGAGGTTGTCTGTGTGTGAGGTGGGGATGGGTGGGCGAGGTTGTCTGTGTGTGAGGTGGGGATGGGTGGGCGAGGTTGTCTGTGTGTGAGGTGGGGATGGGTGGGTGAGGTTGTCTGTGTGTGAGGTGTTGATGGGTGGGCGAGGTTGTCTGTGTGTGAGGTGGGGATGGGTGGGTGAGGTTGTCTGTGTGTGAGGTGGGGATGGGTGGGCGAGGTTGTCTGTGTGTGAGGTGAGGATGGGTGGGCGAGGTTGTCTGTGTGTGGGATGGGGGTGGGTGGGCTGGCGGAGTTGTCTGTGTGTGAGATGGGGGTGGGTGGGGTTATTTGTCTGTGAGGTGGGGGTGGGTGGGGTTGTCTGTGAGGTGGGGGTGGGTGGGGTTGTCTGTGTGTGAGGTGGGGGTGGGTGGGGTTGTCTTTGTGTGAGGTGTGTGTGTGTGTCCAGTATTTATTAAGCAGTATATATTCCACCGGCAGAAAATCAGTGATGGTGGAACGCTGATCTAATGATCTAACCTAAATATACCTGACCTTAACTCAAACATTAACTCTAACCTAACCCTCTCTCTTTAACCTAACCTTCATTCATCTCTTCAGTTTATGTTCTGCCAGTTGAATATACACTTCCTGTTTATTAATACTGTGGAGAGTTTTTAAATGTAGCTCACTAGTCAGTTTTCTGTCAGTCATCTCTTGTTTCTCTTCAGGCACTCAAGGTGTTGAGGACGGCTGAGTTTGCCCCTTACGTTGTGTTCATCGCAGCTCCCACCATCACCCCTGGAATGAACGAGGTTAGGGCCAAAACACACTGCTACTGTGTCCGTCATGTTTTGGGTTGTGTTTTTGCTGTGGTGAAAGTCCATCCCACTGCCTGTGTCCTGTCTGCATTCCTGTTGATTTTTCTTTGGCATGCCTTTCTCCTTGCACCCAAGCTTCCCAAGTGGTGCAGGAAACTGCCTGTAAGTACTGGATATGTACAAGTAGGTTAGCTCATATACACTCCTTTTATAGGTGTGTGTATTGTGTTTGTGTGTAAATGGTTTGTTTTTGAGTATACTAAGATCCTTCCAGAGTCCCATTTCATCTTTCTTTCCATTGTGTGACTCGACCCTTCCCACAATGCCTGGAAGGAGGGTATTTTCTTCCCCTGTTTTTCTGACTCTTTCTTCCCTCTCCTCCCTTTAGGATGACTCCCTCCAGCGGCTGCAGAAGGAGTCCGAGGGCCTCCAGAAGACCTACGCCCATTACTTCGACCAGACCGTCATCAACAACGAGATTGACGACACCATCCGTCTGCTGGAGGAGGCTGTGAACCTGGTGTGTACCACCGCTCAGTGGGTTCCTGTGTCCTGGGTTTATTAACCCCTGAACCCAGACCAACACCAAACTCTGACTGTCGTCCCCCATTCCCCAACAAACCCCGGTTTTCTTTTACAATGCATCTCTGTGGAACATCTCTGTGGAAACCGTGTGGATGAAGGAAAAAATGAATGAAAAAGGACCTCTGAAACCTCAGTCAGTCCTCCTGAAGAAAAACAGTGACTTCTGTCGTCTTCCTCTCCAGTCCTTACCGACTGCCTCAAAGGCACATGTTGTGTGTGTATACATATACATACATATATATATATATATAATAGAAAATAATGAATATGGTCCTGTTCTTAGAGTTGAAGGTGGGGATGGAGGGGGGGGGGCATTTTCTACCTTATTTCTTTTTGTATCGTTACAGCGACAGCTGTCTGAGGCGAGATAGTGAGGAGGACAGATGTGACACACGGTGATGGGTGTTTGTTGCTGTTTACCTTGTATAAGGCATTTCCAATGGTCGTCAGTCGGAAGCTTGCCGTGTGACCCCCTGACCCCTTACTCCTATTGGCCGCCTCATACTCTTCGTGCTCCGCCCCTCAGAGACAGCGGAGGTCTCGCACAGTCGCCGCTGCCGCAGTGACACCACGTCCTATTGGGCGGATAGAAAAGCACAGTGAACACCCCTCCCCCTATCCCTTTTATTTATTTCATAGGTCCCTGTATCTGTCAATCAAATTGTTGAAGGAGCACCCCACTGAACTCTCTTCATTCCCTACATACCCTGTTTGTTTACATCTCAGTTTGCACAATGGCGAGAACAGGTGCTCTCCCCCCTCTGTTTCTTTCTCTCTCTCTTTCTCTCTGTAAAGCGATGATTCTCCTCGGTCAGAGCGTGTGCTTGGTCATCGCCAAAGCACAGGTGTCCAAGCCAGAGGGCATCCCTCTTATCTGGATGGACGGACAGGAGGAGGGAAGAAAACAACAGAATCCAACACGGTCACCCTGCATGCGTCTGGGGCAGAAGACTCTGACTCCTATGCACACCCCCCAGTCCTGCAGGCCCATAAGAGTGAGCCGTGTATGTAAATTGTCCCTATTTGATATGTTGTGGGAATGGGAGGGGATACGGAGTGGGACGTCCAATCCTATAGGTCCGCCATTTCAGAACTGTGTCGTCTTAAAAGAGTATTACTGTTTTAAGTTCAATGGAAGGAGATGCATTTTTATGGTGTGTAAATGTTTCAGTGGTTCGTACGTCATATGAGTGATGCCAAGAGCCAGTGTGTGTACAATATTAATACTAAAAGAGCTCATTGTGACAAACTCTTTATAACACTTTACTTGCGGTGACATGACATAGCGCCTTATGAGCACTGTCGTAAAAAGGGCGTAGTGTCTGTCTGAACTGTCGTAGCATAAAAAAAGAAACTGCTTTGTCATGCTTCTGACAGTGTTATGTAGGGGTTATGTCTCTCTGCCTGGAGTAAAGTGTTACCATTTAAAGTCCTGTGTAAAGTTCCCTCTGCAAATGACAAGCAGCTCTTCGGTATGAAATGTTATTTTTCTTTTCTGTTTTGTAAAAAATATATTTCATTTTAAGTGTTGACAAAGTAAACTGCCTTTGGGTTCTGTCTAATATAAGTCCCTACAGTCTCTAGTGTACACCTCTTGTGTGTGTGTGTGTGTGGACAGGTTTGGCCCTATGTGTGGACTGTGGCTATAGGTGTGGATGGGTGGTTGTGTGTGTGTGATGCAATGCAGTAAGTAGTTTGCTTAAACTGAACATTATGGTCATGCAAGTGCTTCCATTGACCACAAGATGTCAGACATTGTCCACTAGAATGCAGTCTATCTGTACTGTCAGATTGTTTATTTATTTTTTAACCTTTATTTAACTAGGCAGGTCAGTTAAGAACAAATTCTTATTTACAATGACAGCCTACCTCGGCCAAACCCTCCTCTAACCCTGACGACGCTGAGCCAATTGTGCGCCGCCCTATGGGACTCGCGATCACAGCCGGGTTGTGATACAGCCCGGGATCAAACCTGGGTCTGTAGTGAAGCCCCTAGCACTGCGATGCAATGCCTTAGACCGCTGCGTCACTCAAAGCCAAGACCTAAACATATGTCACCCAATTTCCATTTGTCTTCTGATCCTAATGAGCTGTGATCGAACCCTTTAAATACTTTAAATAGCTTGCGGACTTAAGATGGCTTTCTCTAGTCCAAGTTAAAATGTAATTCTTTGTCCATGGTTCTGAAATACTAGGGAAGTCCATGGCCCTGTCCAGATAACTCCCTAGGCCTAGCTGCTGGAAAATGGTGTAGTTCAGAGATGATGTAATGGGTACAGTTCTGGCCCTAAATAATGACATGGATCATGATGGTGAAACCACTTTAACTCTTTTTATTGCGGTTAGATTTTTTGTTGGGTATACAATCAGACAGTCTGTGTCCTTGGATATAGTAGTCTCGTTTAATATATGCCGTCGGGCAGTAGTCTCGTTTAAATATGCCGTCGGGCAGTAGTCTCGTTTAAATATGTCGCCGGGCAGTAGTCTCGTTTAAATATGCCGTCGGGCAGTAGTCTCGTTTAAATATGCCGTCGGGCAGTAGTCTCGTTTAAATATGACGTCGGGCAGTAGTCTCGTTTAAATATGACGTCGGGCAGTAGTCTCGTTTAAATATGACGTCGGGCAGTAGTCTCGTTTAAATATGACGTCGGGCAGTAGTCTCGTTTAAATATGCCGTCGGGCAGTAGTCTCGTTTAAATATGGGTATGGCATTCTAAATAATGTATTTGGGATCAACTTCCCATTCTAGATCAACTAATATGGTAGTTTAATGACTTTAAATAATTTGTACCATTATGATAACATTGTGGCACCAGTAAGGGGGTGCTGAGCAATCAATCAAAATGTTGGTTATTTTGGGGGTTTTGAACAACTAATTCAATGATGTTCAATTATTTGAATTCCAGATTTTTTTGGGGTGAGCTACAGTTTCTGTAGAGATAAATCAGATCAGGCCTGAGCTGTGTGATGTAGTAGAGAGTTAGTTTCCAACAGGCCAACAATCCATATATACTGAACAAAAATACAAAGTAACATGTCAAGAGTTTCATAAACTAAAATAAAAGATCCCAGAAATGTTCCATCTGCACAAAAAGCTTATTTTTCAAAAATCTTGTGCAGAAATGTGTTAACATCCCTGTTAGTGTTTTTCCTTTGCCAAGATAATCCATCCACCTGACAGGTGTGGCATATCAAGAAGCTGATTAAACAGCATGATCATTACACAGGTGCACCTTGTGCTGGGGACATTAAAAGACAACTCTAAAATGTGCAGTTGTCACAACACAATGCCACAATTGTCTCAAGTTTTGAGGGAGTGTGCAATTGGCCTGCTGATTACAGGAATGTCCACCAGAGCTGTTGTCAGAGAATTTAAAAATGAGAAATGCTCACTAACAGGGATGTAAACACATTTCTGCACAACATTTTAGAGTAATAAGCTTTTTGTGTTTATGGAACATTTCGGGGATCTTTTATTTTAGTTTATGAAACATGAGACCAACACTTGACATGTTGCGTTTATATTTTTGTTCCGTGTAATAATTTTCTAGATTTTTAATAACCCCAATAACAGTTTGCCACTGGAGAGAATGATCAAAGTGATTTCTCAAGGTGGTACCAATGGCACACAACTGAGGGACAGACATTATACTACTAAATACTTAAGCAATAAGGCATGGGGGGGGGGTGGTACCACAACTAAGGGCTGTTCTTATGCGCGACGCAACGTGGAGTACCTGGATACAGCCCTTAACCGTGGTATATTGGCCATTTACCACAACCCCCCGAGGTGCCTTATTGCTATTATAAACTGGTTACCAACGTAATTAGTGCATTAAAAATAAATGTTTTGTCATACTCGTGATATACCATGGCTGTCAGCCAGTCAGCATTCAGGGCTCGTAACCACCCAGTTTATAATACACATTATACAACTTTGCATTTATTAATCTATACAATATATACAATTCTAGCATTTCAAATCATAGATATCTCTAAATCCCCAATCACAACTGCACACATCACTACTGGGACAAGCCAATTTGCTTACCCTAAGTGCTTACCCTAAGTGCTTACCCTAAGTGCTTACCCTAAGTGCTTACCCTAAGTGCTTACCCTAAGTGCTTACCCTAAGTGCTTACCCTAAGTGCTTACCCTAAGTGCTTACCCTAAGTGCTTACCCTAAGTGCTTACCCTAAGTGCTTACCCTAAGTGCTTACCCTAAGTACTTTAAACAATGGTTAAACAAAGTTTTGCCGTATAAAGGACTTGCAGTGTTTTATGATTGATAAAGAGTTCAGTATAAACATAAACACGTGTAACTACGTGTCACTAATGTGTTTTTCATGGTTGCAAAGGCAAGGGATGCAAATGCCACCGCACTTCAAGAACAACCCTGTTGCCATGACACCATCGTTGTCATTGCCGTGGTCGTCATACATCAACAACCTCTTAAAGTCCTAATAAACCCCTTTAAACTGAAGATGATTTCGAAAGGTTCAGGACACAAATGCTGACCTTCGGCGATGCTGTACAGTCTGCTCGATATCCAGGGCAGCATGGCTGACTTCCTGCGTTGGAAGGAATGTTCTGACTGGACTGAAGTTGTCTCACTGGAACTTTCAAGGCTGAATTTTGTGTATGTGTTTGGCTCCATTCAATTACTTGGTTTGACATTGACAGTGAGTGAGTTGGTCCGTCACACACTCACTCTTACAGTCTATGGTAAATCCACTGGGAATAAAATGGATCAATATAGCTCGAAGTATATGCATTGAAAATACACTGAGTGGACAAAGCAGGAGTTCCTAATGTTTTGTCCATGACACACTGACCAGGTGAATCCAGGTGAAAGCTATGATCCCTTATTGATGTCACTTGTTAAATCCACTCCAATCAGTGTAGATGAAGGGGAGGAGACCGGTTAAAGAAGGACAATTGAGACATGGATTGTGAATGTGTGCCATAACAGAGGGTGAATGGGCAAGACAAAATATTTAAGAGCCTTTGAATGGGGTATGGTAGTAGGTGCCAGGCACACCGGTTTAAATGTGTCAAGAACTTCAACGCTGCTGGGTTTTTCATGCTGTGACCTAAGACTGCAGGAACAATCCCACACAGGACCTGTAGGACTTTGTTTTAAGGGTCAGGGTGCAACTTTATGCTTCTGATTCCACACTTTCAATAGCTCTGCCTCCGTCACACTTTCAACAGCTCTGCCTCCGTCCCACTTTCAATAGCTCTGCCTCCGTCACACTTTCAACAGCTCTGCCTCCGTCACTCTTTCAATAGCTCTGCCTCCGTCACACTTTCAACAGCTCTGCCTCATCACACTTTCAATAGCTCTGCCTCCGTCACACTTTCAATAGCTCTGCCTCCGTCACACTTTCAACAGCTCTGCCTCCGTCACACATTCAATAGCTCTGCCTCCGTCACACATTCAATAGCTCTGCCTCCGTCACACTTTCAATAGCTCTGCCTCGTCCCACTTTCAACAGCTCTGCCTCCGTCACACATTCAATAGCTCTGCCTCCGTCACACATTCAATAGCTCTGCCTCCGTCACACTTTCAATAGCTCTGCCTCGTCACACTTTAAATAGCTCTGCCTCCGTCACACTTTCAATAGCTCTGCCTCGTCACTCTTTCAATAGCTCTGCCTCGTCACACTTTAAATAGCTCTGCCTCGTCACACTTTCAATAGCTCTGCCTCGTCACTCTTTAAATAGCTCTGCCTCCGTCACACTTTCAATAGCTCTGCCTCGTCACACTTTAAATAGCTCTGCCTCGTCACTCTTTAAATAGCCCTGCCTCGTCACTCTTTAAATAGCTCTGCCTCGTCACTCTTTAAATAGCTCTGCCTCGTCACTCTTTAAATAGCTCTGCCTCGTCACTCTTTAAATAGCTCTGCCTCGTCACTCTTTAAATAGCTCTGCCTCGTCACTCTTTCAATAGCTCTGCCTCATCACTCTTTCAATTGCTCTGCCTCCGTCCCACTTTCAATAGCTCTGCCTCGTCACACTTTAAATAGCTCTGCCTCGTCACTCTTTAAATAGCTCTGCCTCGTCACTCTTTAAATAGCTCTGCCTCGTCACTCTTTCAATAGCTCTGCCTCATCACTCTTTCAATTGCTCTGCCTCCGTCCCACTTTCAATTGCTCTGCCTCCGTCCCACTTTCAATAGCTCCGCCTCCGTCCCACTTTCAATAGCTCTGCCTCGTCACTCTTTCAATAGCTCTGCCTCGTCACTCTTTCAATTGCTCTGCCTCCGTCCCACTTTCAATTGCTCTGCCTCCGTCACTCTTTCAATAGCTCCGCCTCCGCTACTCTTTCAATAGCTCTGCCTCGTCACTCTTTCAATAGCTCTGCCTCCGTCACACATTCAATAGCTCTGCCTCCGTCACACATTCAATAGCTCTGCCTCCGTCACACTTTCAATAGCTCTGCCTCGTCACTCTTTAAATAGCTCTGCCTCGTCACTCTTTCAATAGCTCTGCCTCGTCACTCTTTCAACAGCTCTGCCTCCGTCACACTTTCAATAGCTCTGCCTCCGTCCCACTTTCAATAGCTCTGCCTCCGTCACTCTTTAAATAGCTCTGCCTCGTCACTCTTTCAATAGCTCTGCCTCATCACTCTTTCAATTGCTCTGCCTCCGTCCCACTTTCAATAGCTCTGCCTCGTCACACTTTAAATAGCTCTGCCTCGTCACTCTTTCAATAGCTCTGCCTCATCACTCTTTCAATTGCTCTGCCTCCGTCCCACTTTCAATTGCTCTGCCTCCGTCCCACTTTCAATAGCTCCGCCTCCGTCCCACTTTCAATAGCTCTGCCTCGTCACTCTTTCAATAGCTCTGCCTCGTCACTCTTTCAATTGCTCTGCCTCCGTCCCACTTTCAATTGCTCTGCCTCCGTCACTCTTTCAATAGCTCCGCCTCCGCTACTCTTTCAATAGCTCTGCCTCGTCACTCTTTCAATAGCTCTGCCTCCGTCACACATTCAATAGCTCTGCCTCCGTCACACATTCAATAGCTCTGCCTCCGTCACACTTTCAATAGCTCTGCCTCGTCACTCTTTAAATAGCTCTGCCTCGTCACTCTTTCAATAGCTCTGCCTCGTCACTCTTTCAACAGCTCTGCCTCCGTCACACTTTCAATAGCTCTGCCTCCGTCCCACTTTCAATAGCTCTGCCTCCGTCACTCTTTAAATAGCTCTGCCTCCGTCCCACTTTCAATAGCTCTGCCTCGTCACTCTTTAAATAGCTCTGCCTCCGTCCCACTTTCAATAGCTCTGCCTCGTCACTCTTTCAATAGATCTGCCTCAGTCCCACTTTCAACAGCTCTGCCTCGTCACACTTTCAATAGCCCTGCCTCGTCACTCTTTAAATAGCTCTGCCTCGTCACTCTTTAAATAGCTCTGCCTCGTCACTCTTTCAATAGCTCTGCCTCGTCACACTTTCAATAGCTCTGCCTCGTCACTCTTTCAATAGATCTGCCTCAGTCCCACTTTCAACAGCTCTGCCTCGTCACACTTTCAATAGCCCTGCCTCGTCACTCTTTAAATAGCTCTGCCTCGTCACTCTTTAAATAGCTCTGCCTCGTCACTCTTTCAATAGCTCTGCCTCGTCACACTTTCAATAGCTCTGCCTCCGTCACACTTTCAACAGCTCTGCCTCCGTCACACTTTCAATAGCTCTGCCTCCGTCACTCTTTCAATAGCTCTGCCTCCGTCACACTTTCAATAGCTCTGCCTCGTCACACTTTCAATAGCTCTGCCTCCGTCACACTTTCAATAGCTCTGCCTCCGTCACTCTTTCAATAGCTCTGCCTCCGTCACTCTTTCAATAGCTCTGCCTCCGTCACACTTTCAATAGCTCTGCCTCCGTCACACTTTCAACAGCTCTGCCTCCGTCACACATTCAATAGCTCTGCCTCCGTCACACATTCAATAGCTCTGCCTCCGTCACACTTTCAATAGCTCTGCCTCGTCCCACTTTCAACAGCTCTGCCTCCGTCACACATTCAATAGCTCTGCCTCCGTCACACATTCAATAGCTCTGCCTCCGTCACACTTTCAATAGCTCTGCCTCGTCACACTTTAAATAGCTCTGCCTCCGTCACACTTTCAATAGCTCTGCCTCGTCACTCTTTCAATAGCTCTGCCTCGTCACACTTTAAATAGCTCTGCCTCGTCACACTTTCAATAGCTCTGCCTCGTCACTCTTTAAATAGCTCTGCCTCCGTCACACTTTCAATAGCTCTGCCTCGTCACACTTTAAATAGCTCTGCCTCGTCACTCTTTAAATAGCCCTGCCTCGTCACTCTTTAAATAGCTCTGCCTCGTCACTCTTTAAATAGCTCTGCCTCGTCACTCTTTAAATAGCTCTGCCTCGTCACTCTTTAAATAGCTCTGCCTCGTCACTCTTTAAATAGCTCTGCCTCGTCACTCTTTCAATAGCTCTGCCTCATCACTCTTTCAATTGCTCTGCCTCCGTCCCACTTTCAATAGCTCTGCCTCGTCACACTTTAAATAGCTCTGCCTCGTCACTCTTTAAATAGCTCTGCCTCGTCACTCTTTAAATAGCTCTGCCTCGTCACTCTTTCAATAGCTCTGCCTCATCACTCTTTCAATTGCTCTGCCTCCGTCCCACTTTCAATTGCTCTGCCTCCGTCCCACTTTCAATAGCTCCGCCTCCGTCCCACTTTCAATAGCTCTGCCTCGTCACTCTTTCAATAGCTCTGCCTCGTCACTCTTTCAATTGCTCTGCCTCCGTCCCACTTTCAATTGCTCTGCCTCCGTCACTCTTTCAATAGCTCCGCCTCCGCTACTCTTTCAATAGCTCTGCCTCGTCACTCTTTCAATAGCTCTGCCTCCGTCACACATTCAATAGCTCTGCCTCCGTCACACATTCAATAGCTCTGCCTCCGTCACACTTTCAATAGCTCTGCCTCGTCACTCTTTAAATAGCTCTGCCTCGTCACTCTTTCAATAGCTCTGCCTCGTCACTCTTTCAACAGCTCTGCCTCCGTCACACTTTCAATAGCTCTGCCTCCGTCCCACTTTCAATAGCTCTGCCTCCGTCACTCTTTAAATAGCTCTGCCTCCGTCCCACTTTCAATAGCTCTGCCTCGTCACTCTTTAAATAGCTCTGCCTCCGTCCCACTTTCAATAGCTCTGCCTCGTCACACTTTCAATAGCTCTGCCTTGTCACTCTTTAAATAGCTCTGCCTCGTCACTCTTTCAATAGATCTGCCTCAGTCCCACTTTCAACAGCTCTGCCTCGTCACACTTTCAATAGCCCTGCCTCGTCACTCTTTAAATAGCTCTGCCTCGTCACTCTTTAAATAGCTCTGCCTCGTCACTCTTTCAATAGCTCTGCCTCGTCACACTTTCAATAGCTCTGCCTCCGTCACACTTTCAACAGCTCTGCCTCCGTCACACTTTCAATAGCTCTGCCTCCGTCACTCTTTCAATAGCTCTGCCTCCGTCACACTTTCAATAGCTCTGCCTCGTCACACTTTCAATAGCTCTGCCTCCGTCACACTTTCAATAGCTCTGCCTCCGTCACTCTTTCAATAGCTCTGCCTCCGTCACTCTTTCAATAGCTCTGCCTCCGTCACACTTTCAACAGCTCTGCCTCCGTCACACTTTCAACAGCTCTGCCTCCGTCACACTTTCAACAGCTCTGCCTCTGTCCCACTTTCAATAGCTCTGCCTCCGTCACACTTTCAACAGCTCTGCCTCCGTCCCACTTTCAACAGCTCTGCCTCCGTCCCACTTTCTGAGGGTAAACGACAGAACAGACAACGGGTCAGGAAGGATGAAGGAAATACATTTAAATGGAAATAACTTTGACATTGTGATGCTGTAGTCTTTACACAGAGCAGACCTCAATGAAAAAATGTAATACATTACCATACAATCATTTCTAAGCCACAAATTCAAGTTGGAGTACAGGCAAGGACAGGAGACTTTAAAGGTTAGATTGTAGTAGTTGCCGTATTGTTTTTATGATGCATGAATGAAATACACAAATTGCATTCTGAAAGGCAAGGAAAACAATCCTGACGTCAAACAGCACTCGACAAGCAAATTGACATGGAGTACATCTCTCTTATAGTCTCCATGGATAAAAGCATTCACCAAATGACTACATTATTACTTGATTATACTAAGAAAGCATTTCATGTTGTCGTGCTTTGATGAGGCCCCTCTTACAGGATCCTAACAGGGTCGTCTTCATTAGCGCACACCTTAGCAAAACATTTTGCAACAGGAAACGAAAGCAAATGTTTATTATTGGACAATTTTAGGTGGCCCCTCCGTGTTTGTCTGTTTTCTTCCGTCCAGGTACCTAATGAATACGACCCAGCACCAGTCTGCTACTGGAGCCCTGACCCTGTCTTCTATGAGTCACATCCTGTGTTCTGCCATGGCTTTTAGTGCAGGTGACATGAGGCGAAGGACCATTTTCTTTTAGGCTGGTTCAACAACCCTGGTGGTACAGTGCTGCTAATGCAGCCCGACAAGTTCATCAGACCACATATCCTCCCTCTCTCATTCACTGACTGACACATATAGACCACTACATATCCTCCCTCTCTCATTCACTGACTGACACATGTAGACTACTGCTCAGCCTCCTCTCTCATTCACTGACTGACACATGTAGACTACTGCATATCCTCCCTCTCTCATTCACTGACTGACACATGTAGACTACTGCTCAGCCTCCTCTCTCATTCACTGACTGACACATGTAGACTACTGCTCAGCCTCCTCTCTCATTCACTGACTGACACATGTAGACTACTGCATATCCTCCCTCTCTCATTCACTGACTGACACATGTAGACTACTGCATATCCTCCCTCTCATTTACTGACTGACACATATAGACTACTGCTCAGCCTCCTCTCTCATTCACTTACTGACACATGTAGACTACTGCTCAGCCTCCTCTCTCATTCACTGACTGACACATGTAGACTACTGCATATCCTCCCTCTCTCATTTACTGACTGACACATGTAGACTACTGCTCAGCCTCCTCTCTCATTCACTGACTGACACATGTAGACTACTGCTCAGCCTCCTCTCTCATCCACTGCAGGTGCAAGCGGACAGCAGATTGCAGTAGAAAACATCTACACATACATGTATTATTACTAAACAGTATGGGCTCTGTGCATGCAGACAGTTACCTGGAGGTCACATGATCATCCAGACACACAGATCAGGAAAAAAGGACAATTGTGAACACACACACACACTTGCCTCTGTATTCACCGTGCTGAAGGTCTCCTCCTATTGTCCCTCTGAAAGGGAGAGAACAGATGGAGCAGCACCACATACAGGTAAACTCAGTTTAAGGCCAGACTATTACATTAAACATCAATGTGCACGCCAGAGCAACAAACTGTTTATCACTTGTTTGTAATTACATGAGCAGAAGACCACAGTACTGGGTCCAGTCCAGTGAATGGTGTTATTCTGCACATGTGTTTTACAGACAAAAGTTCATGAATAAAGCACACTTCTCTTCTAGTCAATGATAGGCTCAAGGTTCCCCGCTACCTAACGAATGACCTTTGCTGAGAGACAGAAGCCCCGTTTATACCTGGTTCTAAAATGCTTCCATTGTCCTGATCTTGTTCACATTAGTATTGTGGCCACCATTTTGACATTAAAATACGCATTTTGATCTGATTGTGATCAGATCTTCCATGACCACCTCCAGAGACAGTCAAACATGGGTTGTGTCTGGGTACCCTACTAGTGAAGAAGGATCTGGACAGTGAGACCATTTCCATCATCATTATGCCATCCTCTAAAATCAATGACAGGTGGTGCTACTGACTTATGGCATTAATATGTGTCTTAAAATAAATAAATATTATTTTGAAAGAATATCAGTCAAATAATTTGTGTACAGCCTCCCGAGTTGCGCAGCGGTCTAAGGCACTGCATTGCAGATCAAGACACTGGATGCATGACAGCGGCAGGAATAAACCAGACTAGAGAAAGAGATATGTAGAGTTGCTAAATTATGGTAATTTCCCCAAAATTCCCTTGATCCCACAGTTGGAGGATTCCCGGAATCAGGAGAGAATAAGGAGGAAATCCAGAATCATCCAACCAGCATTTCTGGAAAACTGGGGAATTTAAGGAAAGTTCCAGTTATTTTGCAACTAGAGATAGGCCACAGAGGGAAACCTTAAGACAGATAAGGAAGATTTTTTCCTGGAAAATTAAAGCAGCTGTAGCCAAAAGGCTCAGACTGTACAGTTTGTGAAGACTTCAGGTTAGATTTCTTACATTGAAGACACAAAGACAGACGCAGACACAGCTACACTACATGACCAAAAGTATATGGACACCTGCTCCTCAAACATCTCATTCCAAAATCATGGGCATTAATATGGTGTCAGTCTCCTGGCATCTACCAAACCCAGATTCGTCCTGTCGGACTGCCAGATGGTGAAGCGTGATTCATCCCTCCAGAGAACGCGTTTCCACTGCTCCAGAGTCCAATGGCAGCGAGCTTTACGCCACTCCAGCCGACGTTTGGTTTTGTGCATGGTGAACTTAGGCTTGTGTGCTGCTGCTCGGCCATGGAAACCCATTTCATGAAACTCCCGGCGAATAGTTCTTGTGCTAACGTTGCTTCCAGATGCATTTTGGAACTCGGTAGTGAGTGTTGCAACCAATGAAAGACTATTTTTAGGTGCTATGCGCTTCAGCACTTCAGTCCTGTTGTGTGAGATTGTGTGGCCTACCACTTCGCGGCTGAGCCGTTGTTGCTCCTAGACATTTCTACTTCACAATAACAGCACTTACAGTTTATTGGGGCAGCTCTATCAGGGCAAACATTTCACAAACTGACTTGTTGAAAAGGTGGCAACAGCTGTGGCTGAAATAGCCGAATCCACTAATTTGAAGGGGTGTCCACATACTTTTGTGTATATATAGTGTATATGTATATATATGAAAAAATGTTAAGTAAAGCAATTGTCTGAAATCAGTGTTCATACTACTTCATGCTAATAGTGTTCAGGTTAACACTTCATTTGGAGCACTGTTTTAACACAAAACACTGCAGTATATGTCACAACACGTCTAAATACATGTGACCCATTATGTCAGCAGTTATGACATGGTTATGACCGAGTTATGAGTTGTTATGGCGCTATGCTTCCAATCAAGAATTACCTGATCAAAAAATGCCAGTGCGTCTCTAAAACCAAAGATGGTACATATTCAAGGACAGCTATTAGCATCTACAAGGCAATGGCATACAATGCATGTAGTTCGAGTAACACAGTGACATCGGCAACCATTTTTGTCAACAGTTTAATCTTTGGGATGAATCAATGAATCGTCTTTCAAACTTTTCTTTTGATCTGTCAAGGTCACCTTTTGGAGTCTGTGGCGCACCGCAGCTCCTCCCCCCTCACATCCATCATTCATTAAGAGAAAAGAAGCCAATTCAGTGCTGAAGGGCTGTCAATCACTCACGCTATTACTCTACTTCTCAAATGTATGCTCTCTCCATGGCAACACTATTACACCCATCATTTGACCTTTTGTGCAAACACGGCTCCAATCCCTCTACCTGTGAAGGCAACATAAACACGGCCTGTTCAGAGCACCTCCATAAAAGGTGATGAAAGACACATAAACTACAACCGATGGGCCTGTTTAATATTTCCCTAAACACACCGGACCCACCCTCTTCGCTCAATTATAACTCTTCAGGACATAAATGAATATGTAAAAATGGTCTGTGCAGGCTGCCGGTGTCCCTGTGGCGAAGGCCGTCCTATCAGTTTTACAAGATAGGAACGGTAGTGACTGATGTTTTACCTCAGGAGGCTTACAGGCTTGATTGAAAGGCTCTGTGCCAGCAGCAGCACAGGGTGCTATCCGGGTTCAAAAACTATTTAAAATCTTTCAAATATTTTCAGATTGTTTGCTTTAGTTTGCCAAGAGTGCCAGGTGGGCTGGGTTTAGGAGTTGTCTATTGGTTCCATTGCAACAGGCTCAATAAAGTCCAAATAAAGTATTTGAAATTATTTCCAGTAGTATTTGAAGCCAGGTCTGATCTATAGGCCTTTACTGAGTTCCTATGGGCGCGTTTGGGAATGTACCGCACATTAACTGCCAGGACGGGAGAAGATGCGTCTGATATGGGATTCTGAAAGAGAGCGGAAGAGTTGTGAATTATTTAGCTGGCCTTGACAATGCAGCGCTCCCATTGTGTTCTATCTCCCCCTGTTTAATTAACTACAGTAGGTTTGATCTTGGGGCTGGATAATGGAAACATTCACAAGGACACTCCTCTCCTGGCTGCTTTAGCAGTCTCATGGTTAGACTGTGCTGCTCCAAGGCTTTGTGCTTGTTGTTAAATATGAAATCAGATTATTAATGGTTCTACTTGGTTGACTTGGTTTCAAAATGTCTATTCCTTTGCTTCTGATTCCACAAAATACAAAGTATGACACAAATATTTGAAAAGATAACTTATTAACCTTTTACTGCAGTAGGCTAAATCAGGGTCACAGAGTGATTCTTGGTAGTCTTAAACAAATCTACTTTGAAACAAAAATATCCACCTCAAACACATGGTCATGGGCTTAAAACAAGAAGACACCTGCACCATGTCAGATATAGAGTTGAAATGTATTCCATCTTGAGTTTGCATCCCAATATTACACTTTATATACATCACAGAAGACTGAAATATAACAAAACTGTTTGACATAGAAACACCAGATTTTCATCTGTTTATTTAACAGAAATAATCTTTATGAATTAGGAAATTATGAAAAATACAACATTCCACCCATGAAGACAAAGAGGGCGTGTTTGGCCATTGGCTGCAGGAAAGGACTACCAGAGAAAAAAAGCCTTCAGAAAAACATCTGCCCAACAAATGAGTCTGTGTACCGGTAGGAAGAGAGGTCTGTCACAGCTGTTGGAACAACATATTCTCCATAATGAACTGGGGACAACATGACCCTGTGTTCAGCACAGAGCTTTGGTTCACTGCTGAGAGAGAAAGATAAGGGGTTGTGTGTGTGGCTGGATAGTGGAGATGTACTCACAGGCATAGATTTGACATTTCAGGAACAGGATGTACTTGCTGTGCCCTGACAACAATGTCAGGAGGAGAAACAGGGACACTGCATCACTATAGCTGGGCTTGTGCACTGTTCTTTTGCACACCTTTCTGAATGACCCAAAACTGATAATAAAATATTTTGACTGTTGTTTTTTATTTCTTTACTTACCTATTGTTCACCTAATACCTTTTTTGCACTATTGGTTAGAGCCTGTAAGTAAGCATTTCACTGTAAGGTCTACACCTGTTGTATTCAGCGCACGTGACAAATAAACTTTGATTTGATTTGATTTGTGATACTATATCAATGTTTCATAACCCCGGTCCACAGCCATTGCACAGATTTCTTCAATTACAGTACTATTGTACAACACTATTACAACATTTAATCAAGGGGTGGACGGTCAGCTGAATCAGGTCTGCTACTGTTGAAATGGTACAAATACGTGCAATGTCAGAGGACCGCGTTGGGAAAAAACAGCAGGTATTTTCCTTCCCCTTTAATTAAATCTTATCTCCTTCTGTCATGACCTTTAACCTAGGCCAAAGTCCACTAGCTGCTTTATTATTGACTGGGTCAAGGCTGACAGCTGGAGCTGTGCTACTGTTCAGTTTGCCTCTAGTCTTGAGCCTGACCTTCCTACTCTTTTCCTATTCACACGGCAAGATGATGAGATAGAGACAGAGATTTGGCAATGTTAACATGTTTCCCATGCCAATAAAGCCCTTGAACTGAACTGAATTGGAGGGAGGGAGGGAGGGAGGGAGGGAGGGAGGGAGGGAGGGAGAGAGAGAGAGAGAGAGAGAGAGAGAGAGAGAGAGAGAGAGAGAGAGAGAGAGAGAGAGAGAGAGAGAGAGAGAGAGAGAGAGAGAGAGAGAGAGAGAGAGAGAGAGAGAGAGAGAGAGACACACAGAGAGAGGTGCTTGAAATCAGCAACCAAGGCACACATAAAATAATATTTGAATTCAATTCAAGGTAACCATCGGAGACAAAGGAAAATGTAGTCCGACATTGCATAACTTGATTGGTATACTCTGGTCTGTCTTTATGAGTTCAAGCTCACACTGAGGTGCATGAAACCTCCCTGAGAGAGGGGCACGTAATAATCACACCTCAAACCTCCCTGAGAGCGATGCACATGATAATCACACATCAAACCTCCATGAAAGAGATGCACATGATAAGCACACATCAAAACCTCACTGAGATGCACATGATAATCACACATCAAACCTCACTGAGGTGCACATGATAATCACAAATCAAACCTCCCTGAGAGAGGTGCACATGATAATCACACATCAAACCTCCCTGTAAGAGATGCACATGATAATCACACATCAAACAGAAACAAGCAAAATGTCGCCACAACTGATAACATTTCTATGAAGGCGCAGACCCACTCATTTTCAAGGACCCAATTTGTGAAAGAATAAAAGCAACCCAGTCCTATCTAATGGCTATCGTTTAAAGTCCTAGCAAGGTGCAGGTCGTATTTGTTTATCCAGGGCTAACTCTGTAACTCAATGGCCTCTGGTCTGCTTTACAGCTACCTCATATCCATGGCAGACTGCAGATATTTATTTATTTTTTTTAAATTCACCTGGCAAGTCAATTAAGAACAAATTATTATTTACAATGACTGCCTACTCCGGCCAAACCCTAACGACACTGGGCCAATTGTGCGCCGCCCTATGGGACTCCCAATCACGGCCGATTGTGATACAGTCTGGAATCATACCAGGGTCGGTAGTGACACCTCTAGCACTGAGATTGAGTGCCTTAGATCACTGCGCCACTCGGGAGCCTTTAATGACAGACCGTCTATATATCCATGGCAGATGGCCAGACTGCAGACCTTAATGATAAACCGTCTATTCTGATTGAAGCAGCAGCCGCCACTTGCTTCCCCACACACCTCATCAACCTTGGTGTCCATCCCTGCTCTGGCAGACCCAGGATTCAAACCCGTAGGTCCCATCTTATAGGCCCAGTGCAGTCAAAATGATGTTTTTCCTGTGTTTTGTATCATATTGTACATCAGCTGATGAAACTAAGACCGTAGAAGTGTGAGTTAAGGCTTGCCTGGTGACATCACCATCACCAAATTGATTAATAGACCAATAAGAGTTCCAAACCTCTCTGCCATTAACAGTTCGTTTTCAACTCACACCACTCCCAGACAGTCCTAGAGAAATTATTAGTTGAGAAATCGTTTTTTGCTAAAAAGCTATTGTTGTCCATTTTAGTGGAAAACTATTACAATAAGGTACTTAATTGTTACCCAGAAATTATTTGACACTGATGCAAAAATGGCTGCATTGGGCCTTTAACATCCCCTTTTTCCTTTTTAAACCCCTGTAAGAGAAAGGATATGAAGCTGGGGAGTGGACACACACACACACACACACACACACACACACACACACACACACACACACACACACACACACACACACACACACACACACACACACACACACACACACACACACACACACAAAAAAGTCAAATTAATGTCCTCCATCATACCTCTTTAACAGACAGACTGATAGAGGGCCTTGATAAAAAAACATCATGCAATTTCTAACTCTCCAATAGACTAGGCCACCCGTTATTACAAGTCATATCGCCGTTGTCGAGGCAGTATCCATGGTAACAGTCAGTTCTTCATAACATACTTTCAAGTATGTTCCCACAAAGAATTATCCAGGGTCATACATCCAAACTTATAGGAAGTCATTTTGGGTAAAGAACGGGTTCGGTTGAATAAACCTAGAGCTATTTCTTATGGTTCCAATCGTGGTTCCAATCGTGCCGCCTAATTTTGGATTGCATAAACAAACAGTAAAACAATGAGGTAATCTGTTGTGGCTATTCTGTTTGCTCACATCATTACATTAGACTCTGATGAGGACGATGCTGGACTCAATCATTCTGATGTCATACAAGGCATGAGCTGGCCAAACAAGTATTACGATACAGTTCAGATAAACCACTATGCATTGCATCACGATGGATATTTAACAGCAGACTAAACCTTGAGGAACAGCCTTGAAGTTAAAACCTGGGCTGTGATTAACTTTAATACAAAGAAAACCTCGTTGATGAACACGCCGTTAACGCCACTCCAAAATGTAACTCTTTTCTAGGACCATTGATTCCTCACCATGAACAAATGGCTCGCCGCTCCCAACTTCCTGCAGTTCTAAGTCTGAACACATCCCCCTCCCTTACAGTAGCAATAAGGCCTTAGTAATGAATGAATGCAGGCCATACAGTAAGTATTGTCTTTGATCCCATGCCTGTGATGTCATAGCTGGCTTTCAAACCCAGACTTTCAGTGTGGGTGGTACTTTGTGGATATCTGACACTTAAGGCTCTACTTAAAACTTATTCAGGATCGGTGGGTCCCCCATGGGACGGTTGAGCTAACGTAGGCTAATGTGATTAGCATGAGGTTGTAAGTAAACAAGAACATTTCCCAGGACATAGACATATCTGATATTGGCTGAAAGCTTAAATTCTTGTTACTTCTTTGGGCTAGGGGGCAGTATTCAGAAGTTTGGATGAATGATGTGCCCAAAGTAAACTGCCTGTTACTCAGGTCCAGAAGCTAGGATATGCATAACATTGGTGGTATTGGATAGAAAACACTCCAACGTTTCCAAAACTGTTAAAATAATGTCTGTGAGTATAACAGAACTGATATGGCAGGCAAAAACCCGAGGACAATCCATCCAGAATTTTTATTTTTTCAGCTCACCTCTGATTACAATGGCTGGGAATGGGAATATAAAAGGAAGTCCTCCCAGATTGCAGTTCCTAGGGCTTCCACTAGATGTCAACAGTCTTTAAAAATAGTTTCAGGCTTGTTTTTTGAAAAATTAGCTAGAATTTGTAGTTTTTCTAAGTAGCTCCCATTTTGGCTGTATTGTTTGCACTTCGTTATTTATCTCCGGTAATGGTCTCCGGTATTCTCCGTCTTAAATTGTATCATTTATTTACATATTAGCGTACCTGAGGATTGATTAGGAACATTGTTTGATATGTTTGGAAGAAGTTTATTGGGATTCATCTGTATGCATTTTGTATGCATTTTGAACGAGGGAAACCGGTGGATTACTGAGTCAAGCGCGCCAATGAAACTTGTTTTTTTGTGATATAAAGAAGGACTTTATCGAACAAAAGGACCATTTGTTATGTAGCTGGGTCCCTTGTGATTGCAACCAGATGAAGATCTTCAAAGGTAAGTGATTTATTTTATCGCTATTTCTGACTTTCGTGATGCCTCTGCTTGGTTGGAAAATGTATGTAATGCTTTTGTGTGCGGGGCGCTGTCCTCAGATAATCGCATGGTGTGCTTTCGTCGTAAGCGTTTTTGAAATCTGACAAAGCGGCTGGATTAACAAGAAGTTAAGCTTTTAAATGATGTATGACACTTGTACTTTCATGAATGTTTAATATTACGATTTCTGTAACTTGAAATTTCACCGGATGTTGTGATCCATAAGAAGTTAATCTAATTGCACTGTCCAATTTACAGTAGCCATTACAGTGAAAGAATACCATGCTATTGTTTGAGGAGAGTGCACAGTTTTGAACTTGAAAAGTTATTAAAACTTCTTGATGCACCCATCCCGTTAGCGGGATCATTTTCGTCAACTGAATTGCAGAGCGCCAAATTCAAATTAAATTACTAAAATATTTAATTTTCATGAAATCACAAGTGCAATATAGCAAAACACAGCTTAGCTTGTTGTTAATCCACCTGGTGTGTAAGATTTCAAAAAAGCTTTTCGCCGAAAGCATAACAAGTGTTTATGTAAGGACATCTCTCTCAGCAGACCAAACATTAAACAGCTAGCAGCAAAGTAGATTGGACACGAAAGTCAGAAAAGCAATAAAATGAATCGCTTACCTTTGATGATCTTCGGATGTTTGCACTCACGAGACTCCCAGTTACACAATAAATGTTCCTTTTGTTCCATAAAGATTATTTTTTATATCCAAAATACCTCCATTTGGTTGGCGCATTATGTTCAGAAATCCACAGGCTCGAGCGGTCACGACGTGGCAGACGAAAATTCCAAATAGTTTGTAGAAACATGTCAAACGTTTTTATAATCAATCCTTATGTTGGTTTTACAATATATAATCGATAATATTTCAACCGGACTATAGCTTCTTCAATAGGAGAGAGAAAATGTCTGCTCCACTCTGTTGGCGCATGCAAAACGCTGCTGGCACCCAGCCATCCAATGACGCAATGTGATCTTTTTCGCTCATTTTTCAAAATAAAAGCCTGAAACTATGTCTAAAAACTGTTCACACCATGTGGAAGCCATAGGAAAAGGAATATGGTTGATATCCCTTTAAATGGAGGATAGGCATGCAATGGAACAGGGAGATTAATTTCTCTTAGGCACTTCCTGGTTGGATTTTCCCCAGTATTTCGCCTGCAATATCAGTTCTGTTATACTCACAGACAATATTTTGACAGTTTTGGAAACTTTAGAGTGTTTTCTATCCTAATCTGACAAGTATATGCATATTCTAGATTCCGGGCCTGAGAAATAGGCAGTTTAATTTGGGTATGTTTTTCATCCAAACATCAAAATACTGCCCCCTACACTCAAGAGGTTAATAAACATATTAGGCACATTTGGGCAGTCTTGATACAACATTTTGAACATAAATGCAATGGTTCATTGGATCAGTCTAAAACTTTGCACATACAATGTTGCCATCTAGTGGCCAAAATCTAAATTGCACCTGGGCTGGAATAATACATTATGGCCTTCAAAGTGTTTTCTTTCAAATGGTATTAAGACTATGCATATCCTTGCTTCAGGGCCTGAGCTACAGGCAGTTAGATTTGGGTATGTCATTTTAGGCGAAAATTGGGCGGATCCTTAAGAGGTTTTAAAGCAAAACCAGTGACTAGTGTTTCAATGTAGGCCAAAAAGCAGGAGAACATTTTGTGCAACCTGTCAGCAACATATTCTGTCCTGTCCTGTCCTCAGGATAAAAGACATGGGTGGTGTGAGGAGTTCACTGGGCAGGAAAAAAGACATGGGTGGTGTGGGGTGAGGAGGTCACTGGGCAGGATAAAAGACATGGGTGGGGGTGGGGTGAGGAAGTCACTGGGCAGGATAAAAGACATGGGTGGTGTGAGGAGGTCACTGGGCAGGATAAAATACATGGGTGGTGTGGTGTGAGGTCACTGGGCAGGATAAAAGACATGTGTGGTGGTGGGGTGAGGATGTCACTGGGCAGGATAAAAGACATGGGTGGTGGTGGGGTGAGGAGGTCACTGGGCAGGATGAAAGACATGGGTGGTGTGAGGAGGTCACTGGGCAGGATAAAAGACATGGGTGGTGGTGGGGTGAGGAGGTCACTGGGCAGGATAAAAGACATGTGTGGTGTGAGGAGGTCACTGGGCAGGATAAAAGACATGGGTGGTGTGGTGTGAGGAGGTCACTGGGCAGGATAAAAGACATGGGTGGTGTGGTGTGAGGAGGTCACTGGGCAGGATAAAAGACATGGGTGGTGTGGTGTGAGGATGTCACTGGGCAGGATAAAAGACATGGGTGGTGTGGTGTGAGGAGGTCACTGGGCAGGATAAAAGACATGAGTGGTGGTGGGGTGAGGAGCTCACTGGGCAGGATAAAAGACATGAGTGGTGGTGGGGTGAGGAGGTCACTGGGCAGGATAAAAGACATGGGTGGTGTGAGGAGGTCACTGGGCAGGATAAAAGACATGGGTGGTGTGGTGTGAGGAGGTCACTGGGCAGGATAAAATACATGGGTGGTGTGGGGTGAGGATGTCACTGGGCAGGATAAAAGACATGGGTGGTGGTGGGGTGAGGAGGTCACTGGGCAGGATAAAAGACATGGGTTGGGGTGAGGAGGTCACTGGGCAGGATAAAAGACATGGGTTGGGGTGTGGAGGAGAGGAAGAGTTTCGTGAAGGTTGTTTACACGACTCTGTCCTTGATCTATGCCTTGGAACAAAAATATTCATTTTCAAGGAAATCAACTGTGAGAGTTTCTCTTTTGTGAATAATATTGTAAACCCCACCAAAGTGCAGGCTTTCATCGGCTGCTACACCATAGCCTTGAGGAAAAACAGCCTGCCTTGATATCATTTTCCAAACAGGCCAGCGAATCAATCATCTTTTATATTCTCCTCTAAGAGAGGATGACATCAGTGTTCCCTTCAAGACGTCTGTGTTGTTCTGTCACATCTGGTTCTGACAAGCCTAATGCTGTGAGTGACCCTGAACTTCAGGACTTTCATGATAGTTCTTTATTTGTGTTTTTGATTACAGCCTTTTGTTCCCAGAGAGTGACCCAGACAGTCAGACATTCACTGACGGCCACCCTATACCGCAGGACAGCAAGATATCTTTATTCTCTTTGAACTCAGGTCTACCTTCCAAATGAGGGCCTTACATTGAGAATAAGGATGACATTGACGGTGTCTAGACAGGAAACTTGCCTGCAGACATGGCAACAAACCCATCGCCTCTGAAATGTCAAAGTACACAGCTGCACATAAAGCTTCGCCTCTGGAATCCAATTGATGTTTGAAGGAAGAAGATGCTCCGTCTCAGAGATAATTACCTGGTAACGAGTTCTGGTGCGCAGGTATTCTTCAGTTGTTGTTAAGTTATTACGTGGAAGATGCCACAGAGTCAGGGTCAAGGTGCGTCTCGGTGGTGCGGATCAGGTGCGTTTTCCATTATCGAAGCCTGAGGTCACTAATTGAGGTCTGAAAGCTTGTAAGACCTGATGCAGTGACCTAACAAACAAACAGAAATGCAGCACCGCTTGGATAATGTCACATTGCCCAGAATTTCATTTAACATGTGGCAACAAGTCTTCTAGAAGGGGACAATTCCTTGTATTGGTCTCTTCTCTTTCAGTGGATTTGGAATACCTTCCCACACAAGGCCATAACTATTCACACAAGGCCACAGAGAGGGAGCGAAAGACAGAGAGAAAGATAGAGAGAAAGAGAAAGAGAGTGAGAGAGAGAGTGAGAGAGAGAGAGAGTGAGAGAGAGAGAGAGAGAGAGAGAGAGAGAGAGAAAGAGAAAGAGAGAAAAACTGTTTTTTTTTCAAATAAAAAAACTGAACCCCCCCCCCCAAATACCTTATTTACATAATTATTCAGACCCTTTGCCATGAGACTCAAAATTAAGCTCAGGTGCATCCTGTTTCCATTGATCATCCTTGAGATGTTTCTATAACTTGATTACAGTCCACCTGTGGTAAATTCAATTGATTGAACATGATTTGGAAAGTTACACACCTGTCTATATAAGGTCCCACAGTTGACAGTGCATGTCAGAGCAAAAAAACAAGTCATGAGGTCAAAGGAATTGTCCGTAGAGCTCCGACACAGGATTGTGTCGAGGCACAGATCTGGGGAAAGTTACCAAAACATTTCTCCAACATTGAAGGTCCCCAAGAACACAATGGCCTCCTTCCTTCTTAAATGGAAGAAGTTTGGACACACCAAGACTCTTCCTAGAGCTGTCCGCCCGGTCAAACTGAGCAATAGGGGGAGAAGGGGTGACCAAGAACCTGATAGTCACTCTGACAGAGCTCCAGAGTTCCTCTGTGGAGATGGGAGAACGTTCCAAAAGGACAACCATCTGTGCAGCACTCCACCAATCAGGCATTTATGGTAGAGTGGCCAGACAGAAGCCACTCCTCAGTAATTGGCACATAACAGCCAGCTTGTAGTTTGCAAAAAGGCACCTAAAGACTCTTAGACCATGAGAAACAAGAGTCTGATGAAACCAAGATTGAACTCTTTGGCTTAAATGCCAAGCGTCACGTCTGGAGGAAACCTGGCACCATCCCTACGGTGAAGCATGGTGGTGGTGGCAGCATCATCCTGTGGGGACATTTTTCAGGGGCAGGGACTGGAGACTAGTCAGGATTTAGGGAGAGATGAACAGAGCCAAGTACTGAGAGATCCTTGATGAAAACCTGCTCCAGAGCGCTCAGAACCTCAGACTGGGATGAAGGTTCACCTTCCAACAGGACAACAACCCTAAGCACACAGCCAAGACAATACAGGAGTGGCTTTGGGACAAATCTCTGAATGTCCTTGAGTGGCCAAGCCAGAGCCCAGACTTGAACTCAATCGAAAATCTCTGGAGAGACCTGAAAATGTAATCAATTTTAAGGCTGTAACATACCAACATTTGGAAAAAGACAAGGGGTCTGAATACTTTCCAAATGCACCATATGACCTAATTATTTAGAAAATCTAATTCAGGGTGTCTTTTGCATAATCCAGAAATTGGCTATTGTACTGTATGAAACCACTTTGGACTTTGGTGGCAACTGGCTGTCTGTCTCCCTCTAGTCGTGCGCCTGTGAAGAACTGGGTGGGCGGTTTCGTCGAATATTTAAAAAGTCTAAACAAGTTGTCAATGAGCAGGAAGGAAATATAAAACCATACCTTCCACGTCGCCAGGGTTGTATTCGCCAGCTATCAACAGAAGGGCAGGATGGCTTGCTCTGACAGCTGCCAGTGCCTCGGCGAAAGGGGACAAAGAAGCATCCTTTACAGCATTTTGAAAAACGACAACCAACCGAATCAGCATTCACAGGGGCGGGCGAGGTTGGCGGTCCCGCAACAGCAGGCTTGTTCTTGTGGATCTAAGAAGAAAGTGGTTCTCCGTTCTCCCCAGACAACGTGTAAAGCAACGTCGGTAGCGCTTTTAAAAACGCTGAAGTTTGTTAAAAATGTACTTTGTTTTCGGAAACTTCCAGCGGAGGACCAGTTACAGCTCGTGCGCAACGGCTGGGCTCAGCTGCTCGTTTTGGGCATGGCGCAGGACTTGATCGACTTCGAGACCATGGAGACGCCAGAACTCAGTATGTTACAGAACATACTAACCAGCGGACAAGGAAGACAGGAGACCGCGCACGGGCGCAGTGGTCAAGGCGTTTCTCTCACTGATGTCCAAGGAATTAAAATGTTTTTGAATAAATGTTGGGGACTGGACATCAGCGCCAAAGAATATGCATATTTAAAGGGAGCCATTCTCTTCGATCCAGGTTTGTTAAACAAATGGTTTTATAGTGTATTTACTAGTTTTATTATTATTAGCAAGCCTATTATTATCATTATAGTTGTTTTTTTTGTTATTATTTTTTAGAATAATAATGATCATCATTATAATTATAATTATTATTGTTTTGATAATTATTATCATTATTATTAGTAGCCTATTATTATTATTTTATGAATGGGCTATTATTAACTATGCGACTATTTTTGACTCGTTTGAGTTCACCTTAATAGTTCCTGATTTTAACTTCCATTTTATTCTCTCCTTAGACATTGCAGAGCTCCGGTGTCAAAGCTACATTCAGGCACTGCAGAGCGAAGCGCATCAAGCCCTTAGTGAATATGTGAAAGTCACTCACCGAAGAGACTCTACAAGGTTCACTAAACTATTCATCGCGCTCTCCATGCTACGGTCCATCAATGCAAACGTCGTGGCTGGACTTTTCTTCAAACCTGTCATCGGCACGGTCAGCATGAATGAACTTCTGCTCGAGATGTTTTACGGAAAATAGACTGAATAAACTGTTTAAAGACTGAATACAGACAGAGCTGTGGGCTGGACTGGAGGCTGAACAGAATAACAACAGGCAGGTGTAAACTGTAGGGTTGCTATCCATATGTATTTATTTTGCTATAACACATCCTATTTTTGTCAAATAAAAGTGTTTGCTGAACTTTGCATGTGGTTATTTCAGTTTATTCAATCTTATTTGATTGCAATACATTACCTGGATAATGCTGACATTGCTGACATAGCTGCATAATACATTCAATCTTATTTGATTGCAATTGTAACCAGGGACCCTCTGAACACATCTACAACTGCCTCCCACCAAGCATCGTTACCCATCGCTCCACAACAGCCGCGGCCCTTACAGAGCAAGGGGAACTACTACTTCAAGGTCTCAGAGCGAGTGACGTCACCGCACCCCGCTAACTAGCGATCCGTTTCACATCGGTTACACAATACATTACCTGGATAATGCTGGCAGTGATAATGCATTACTGTGTTTCACCTGAAGAGGGCAATGCTCACCCACAAACCGAAGAGAGAATTTGAGTCAGTCTAGAAAAAGACATTTCCATTCAGGCAGACATTGACAACTACATCAATCCCAAGGCTTTTAGCACTCCCATAGGTCCTGAACTGTCTAGGTTGTAAACTGCTTTATGAGGTACTGTGAATATGTTAAAAACAGAAGTAGTGCTAGTAGTGTTTCTAATACTATGCATTCATTCAACACGCCTCCAGACACCAATGACGTAGCATCTCAGGGCAGGTCATTGGACTGGGTCGGTCCCTTAGGAGGGGCTGCTGTACCATCTAGTGAGGGTGAGGTGGGTCACAACACGTGTCTGGTGCCAACCAGTGTCAGGATAAGACCAGGCTGTTAGGATACCCACACCACATGCCACACACATCAATGGAAGGAAGAGGCACATGGCAGGTGGCTGTGGGGATCAGGAGTGGCGAGGCGTGTGGGCTTCCAGTCATGCAGTAAGGAGAGGGGACGGCTGCCAGGCCTGAGAGGTGTTGCCGTGAAGACGCGCTGGGCGGAGGCCGTGGGAGGAGGCAACAGGCTGTGGCGGTGAGGCCTGATGATAAATGTGATCAATCTGGGCTAAGTTCATTATAGGAGGGGGAAGGGGAAGATGAGAAAGAGTGTGAAGAGGAGGAGGAAGATACTTAACATGTGCCATTGGGTGTACAGAAAATGCTGCAGTTTTAAAGCAGGTTTGCTGCAATTCTATTCATTTTGCCCTGGGGCGGAGAGAAATGTAGGCCGTTTTTATTATGATATCTGAGTGAGACTGACTAACAAAATAAATGGTGACCCCCGGACGGTAATTCGACCATGGCTGCTAAACTAACTAAAATGTTAGCTGACATGGCTAATTGACTGACTATCAGAGACTGACATAACAAGAGAGAAACTCCTGATACACAACCAAATTTCGGAATTGCACCTTGTGTTTTCTACTATTCTAACTCGCAACAGTAAGTTGAGACCCCGAGAAGTAATCCGGGAGTTGCCTTATTTCTACACCACCTATCTGATCTCCAGCTCTGAACCCAGTTCTGAACCCAGCTCTGAACCCAACTCAGAACCCAACTCAGAACCCAACTCTGAACCCAGCTCTGAACCCAGCTCTGAACACAACTCAGAACCCAACTCTGAACCCAGCCCTGAACCCTGCTCTGAATCCAGCTGTGAACCCTGCTCTGAACCCTGCTCTGAATCCAGCTCTGAATCCACCTCTGAACCCAGATCTGAACCCTGCTCTGAACCCAGTTCTGAACCCAGCTCTGAACCCAGCTCTGAATCCATCCAGCAGAGCTCTAAATGCCTCAGAACCACCTATGGTGGCACTTTGACATCTCAGTCCCCCAAAGAGGTACATATCTCACTTTGTCAATCATCCTAGCGCTGTAGTTTAAGTCAGTATTTGACACATGGCATCCCTAAGTAATCCCATCTCATTTCCAATGAGGCAGGAGATCATGATGGATTGATCCCAAGGAGCCAGGCTGTCAGTACAGCAGGCCTCTTCCAGGGCATCACAGACCTTCTCTCTCTGTCTCTACAGCGCACGGCTTCTCTCAGCATGCCTTCTCTAATTAATCTGCTCCCTAGAGTTCAGTTCCCCCATAGACTTCTCATCTCCTCTCCACTTGCTCCTAATGTGACAACCTAAACCGTGGTATCAGCTCTGCCCTAGTTACTGTATAATACCCCTGTCTCCCCCATCGCTGTGTCTTGTCATAGAGAACATAATGAGAAGAAGAGATCACATTTTCCCCTTGCTGTGCCTCGTCAGTTGGTGTCAGAGGTGGGATGTGGGTCCTTTTCTGTGCGACGCCCAGTGAAACAGCATCACTGTGTTAATGCTAACTGGCGACTATGAACTACACCGGGAAAGAGCAAGAGCAGCGATACAGTGCTACTGTTGGGAAGGAAAACTCGAATGGCTTTGAATCTGTTTAATGAATATGAGAGGGATTCATCCAATAAACCTCCATCTGTAGGAATGGATAATGAATAATACATTAGCAACATTTCAACCCTAAACGCAGCATCTGCTAAGCTAATTGATTTCCTCATTGGATGATCTATCTGAGAGAAGATAGATATAAAACCATGCTGTTTATTGCTTCTTTTGGAATAGCACAGAGATAATTCATCCAATAACTCGGCCAATTGATGCAGGAGTGGAAAATTGCTGTTATTTAATAGAGGCCGACTTATGTATTACCTGTGTAGGAGTGGCACATTTCCTTACATTGTGTTTGTGCTACAGGCTTAACCCACTGGTTCATTGATCCAATAATTGCATTGTTGCCTGATCATGTATATTCCGCTCAATTCATTTTAAGCTCTTTCTTTCATATTTCCTCCCCCTTTAGAGAGGCTCCCCACTGCACCGGGCAGCCCCTCCCTCCCTACCTCCCCTGAAAGTTGCATGAAACAGGATAATCTCAGGGTGTCAATTATAAACAGGCACAGTGACTAATATACTCATTCCCCCTGGCAGAGGTCTGCTGCCGCTTTGTTCTGACAGTTAAATACATGCACCTCTATTCAGCGAGGATTCCGCTGCTTTACGCTTCCTTTTATTAGTGTCATCAAGCTGGTGCCCAACTGTTTTCTGTTCCCTTCTTCTGGTCCCAGGTGTACTGAGACTTCTCTTGTTGGGAATTAAGTTGGGCTGAGGAGGACGAGAGGGTGTGTAGGATTGCTGGTGTAGGATTTATGCTAACAGTGTGTGTGTGTTACGTTGAGAAGAAGTTTGAACAAACCACTTCATCAGTCATCTCTACAGAGGATGAGTGGCATGAGACGCCCCTTGGTTTATTTCCCAGGGTTGTTTCTGTACCAACTGTACCTCACTGCCTCTCTCTCTCTCTCTCTCTCTCTCTCTCTCTCTCTCTCTCTCTCTCTCTCTCTCTCACTCTCTCTCTCTCTCTCTCTCTCCCCCCCCCCCCCCTCTCTCTCTCTCTCTCTCTCCCCCTCCCTCCCTTCCTCCCCCGTCCCTCCCTACACAACCTCTCTGCTTTCTTTCCAATTAAGCTCTTAATTGCCAAAGATGATAACAAGTTAATTATTACTCTGCAGGCTAGTAAAAACACAGCTGTCACAGCACTCCGTGTGTCGCTGCAGTGTGTCTGTGTGTGTGTGTGGCTGACTGTAAGCTGCTGCTGCTGTGCGATATCACCATCTGAGGGGGACAAGGGAGAGCTGTCTTTCAGCCCGATGGAGACCATTGGTGTAATGAGTTCATAGCCAGGGAGGGCAGCAGCTACTTAAACACAAATATACATTTTTTTCACTCTCACAGCGGAAGCCATTTTGACTTGGCAACCCACACTCACAACCCACACCCACAACCCATGCTCAAGCTTTCAGTGTGCTCAAATTACTAAGGCTTGGGGTTTATGAAAATACAATTGTTTACAACTATAAAAGTTGTCTTGGTGACAGTTCAGTGGAGGCTGCTGATGGAGGGACGGCTCATATTAACATCTGGAATGGAGTCAATGGAATGGTATTAGACATATCAAACACGTGGTTGATGCCATTCCATTGACTCCATTCCAGCCATTATTATGAGCCGTCCTCCCCTCATTAGCCTCCACTGTGACAGTGGTGCAGACAGGTTTGCCCCTAAAAACTATCGATCAGAGTGACCTCATTTACTGTAGTAGTCCATGCACCGTTGTTCAGGGACCGGCTAGAGAGGGGCCCAGAGATATCTACAAGTAGGGTACATGTGACAGATCTATTCGTCACGTTGCTCATGTGTCTTGGCCAAATCCAGGTGTTTGTTTATGTAGGCCATTCACCGTTGTTCAGGGACCGGCTAGAGAGGGGCCCAGAGATATCTACAAGTAGGGTACATGTGACAGATCTATCCGTCACGTTGCTCATGTGTCTTGGCCAAATCCAGGTGTTTGTTTATGCAGAGAAGAGTTGTGGTTTTTGGGCTGACTGGTGAAACTGACTATGAACATCATGTAGGCTACAATTCAAGCCATGACCAACAGATGACAGTGTTTCACAAAGAATGTCTACGTTCCTGATCTGGCTCTTCCTTTTCTCTAGCTGCAGTACACCTGCCATTTTGAATCAACACACACACCAGTGGCGGTCAGTGACATTTATGACGAGGGAGCACGATTTTATTTGTTCATGAGCATGGCCTTATTTCTATTACAGCATATTGGATGACTGTCATTCATTCTCCACTCACCCAGTTCAATGTAACATTGATGGGTTTAGGCTACTACATGATACTCACATTTTCCGTGCACCCATCATGAGGTTGGTACAACCTAGCCTATGAATGAAAGTTTACAGCGTAGGTGCACACAGGTCGAGAGAAAAAAATGGAGATGACAGACAGTGACACATTCAATACCGCCTTGCACACCCTTGCCTGCATCTAGCTAATCTAGGGTGTAATCATTCGTCCAACAGTTGCAAAGGAGAGTTTCAATTGGATAAATTCAGGTATTTTTATCCCTGTTTCGTTTGCCTTTGTTTAAGAATTTTTTTTCAACAGAATCAGAGTAATGAATACACCCCTGATCATAGCAGCCAGCCACGTTGTATTCATTCTAGCCTCTATGAACTCTCCTCCTCTCACATTTCACTTTGTTTGTGGACTTCAATGAACAACGCATTAGCTGAATGTGACCAGGTTAAAAAACCTTTCCAAGCCAAACCATATCATAACCTGCTACACACACCCTACATCATTGTCACCATATTAACTAAAGTAACATTCTAGTCAACATAACTAATATAACTAATGTGTTAGTAAACCCTCTACAATCATGCAGTAACATCACAGTGTACAGTCAGTAACACCGGCGGGCTCCGGTGGCAATAAATGAATAAAACCAAAAGCTGTGTCTGTTACTGGAACTATGTGAAGCATTTATTTGGGCTGTAATTTCTGAGGCTGGTAAGTCTAATGAACTTATCCTCTGCAGCAGAGGTAACTCTGGTTCTTCCTTTCCTGTGGTGGTCCTCATGAGAGTCAGTTTCATCATAGCGCTTGATGGTTTTTGCGACTGCACTTGAAGTTCTTGAAATTTTCCAGATTGCCTGACCTTCATGTTTTAAAGTAATGATGGACTGTCGTTTCTCTTTGCTTATTTGAGCTGTTCTTGCCATAATATGGACTTGGTATTTTACCAAATAGGGCTATCTTCTATACCAACCCTACCTTGTCACAGCACAACTGATTGGCTCAAACGCATTAAGAAAGGAAAGAAATTCCACAAAATAGCAAGGCTATTTAATCTCTCAGAGAGAGATTTTTTTTATGTCTTCACTATTATTCTACAATGTAGCAAATATTAAAAATAAAGAAAAACCCTGGAATGAGTAGGTGTGTCCAAACTTTTGACTGGTACTGTAGGTCTGCATTGAAATCATTGCATGCCTCATCGAGGGCCTGAAGGAGGGTGGTACGCTCATGGGGATGGCAGTCGTACATCTTTCTTGTATTGTAATCGTGTATTGTATTTTACAGTATAGTCGTGGTCCAATATGTTGCTCAGTTCCCCCCAGCAACTTTATTTTGGATACATGTTTGCTGTATAGGGGATGGATTTCTGATTTGTTTGGGACTTTCTGGATTATTCCCGTATTGGTACTGTATTGTATTGATATTGTCACGGCTTTCTTCTGTTGAAGGAGAGGCGGACCAAAATGCAGCGTGGTTATTTAGATACATCTTTAATAAAGATGAAAATAGAACAATATACAAAAATAAGAAACGTGAAAAACCGAAAACAGCCCTATCTGGTGTAACAAACACAAAGACAGGAACAATCACCCACAAAACCCAACACCAAACAAGCTACCTAAATATGGTTCCCAATCAGAGACAATGACTAACACCTGCCTCTGATTGAGAACCATATCAGGCCCAAACACAGAAACAGACAAACAAGACATCCAACATAGAATGCCCACTCAGATCACACCCTGACCAAACAAAACATAGAACATACAAAGCAAACTATGGTCAGGGTGTGACAGATATTGTATTACTGCACTGTAGGAGCTAGAAACAGGGCCATTTCACTGCACTGTAACATCTGTTCATCTGTGTATGCGACCAATCAACTTTGATTTGATTTATTACATACTGCACATTTCTGATCTCGTCAATATCATATTTTAAATCATAATAGTAATCATCATAGTAGTACAAACAGTATCATACTTTTTATGGTTCTACTTTACAGACAGACATTTTCATTATGGAGTTCTCAGAATGTGTTGTAGACAAACGAGTTGACATGTTAAATCTCTAGGTTCACCAAACGTTTAAGTGGTCATCAATGAAGAGCAGTTGGATTAAGTCATAGTAAAACGTTTTCTAACAAAACAGAAGAAAATCGAAAGTAATGTGAGCTTTGCATTGTGAAAAACATTTACTCTATATGAACATGCATTGCAATGTGAAACATGTACACTACATGACCAAAAGTATGTGGATGCCTGCTTGTCGAACATCTCATTCCAAAATCATGGGCATTCTTATGCTGACGTTGCTTCCAGAGGCCAATGGCGGCGAGCTTTACACCACTCCTCCAACAGTTCTTATGCTGACGTTGCTTCCAGAGGCCAATGGCGGCGAGCTTTACACCACTCCTCCAACAGTTCTTATGCTGACGTTGCTTCCAGAGGCCAATGGCGGCGAGCTTTTACCACTCCTCCAACAGTTCTTATGCTGACGTTGCTTCCAGAGGCCAATGGCGGCGAGCTTCACACCACTCCTCCAACAGTTCTTATGCTGACGTTGCTTCCAGAGGCCAATGGCGGCGAGCTTTACACCACTCCTCCAACAGTTCTTATGCTGACGTTGCTTCCAGAGGCCAATGGCGGCGAGCTTTTACCACTCCTCCAACAGTTCTTATGCTGACGTTGCTTCCAGAGGCCAATGGCGGCGAGCTTCACACCACTCCTTCAACAGTTCTTATGCTGATGTTGCTTCCAGAGGCATTTTTGCCGTTGTTGCTCTTAGATGTTTCCACTTCACAATAACAGCACTTACAGTTGACCGGGGCAGATCTAGAAGGGCAGAAATTTGACGAAATTACTTGTTGGAAAGGTGGCATCCTATGATGGTGCCATGTTGAAAGTCACTGAGCTCTTTAGTAAGGCCATTCTACTGCCAATGTTTGTCAATGGAGATTGCATGAGTGTGTGCTCGATTTTATACACCTCTCAGCAACGGGTGTGGCTGAAATAGCCGAATCCACTAATTTGAAGGGATGTCCACATACCTTTGTATATATAGTGTATTCTACTGCAGTGGGCTAGATCAGGGTCACACAGAGTGATTATTGGTTGTCTTGGTAACAAATCTACTTTGAAACAAAAGTATACACCTCACACACATGGTTTCTAGGGAGTTTTTCCTAGCCACCGTGCTTCTACACCTGCATTGCTTGCTGTTTGGGGTTTTAGGCTGGGTTTCTGTACAGCACTTTGAGATATCAGCTGATGTACGAAGGGCTATATAAATACATTTGATTTGATTTGATTTGATTTATGGGCTTAAAACAAGAAACCTGTACCATGTCAAATATAGAGTTGAAATGTATTTCAATGTATGTTTTGAGTTTGCATCCCAATATTACACTTCATATACATCACAGAAGACTAAAATATATTACAACTGTTTGACATAGAAACACCAGATTTTTTGTAACCCCCCCCAAAACTGATTTAATTAGGGTTAGGCATTAGGGTTAGGCATAAGGGTTAGGCATTAGGGTTAGCAGAGTGGTTAAGGTTAGGTTTAAAATCAGATTTTATGACTTTGTGGCTGTGCCAGCTAGTGACCACTCTGTACAGCTACTTCCAGAACAAGAGTCATGATGAAAAACGCTAACTTGCAGAAAAGTGACTTCATGATTTTGTGTGTTGTACTTAGTCAACTTAAAATGTGCTTAGTTTTGAAAAAAAATGCCTTTTTGATGATCTCTTTTGAGTTATGTACTAAGAGTTGTGAACATGTATCAGAAAATTGTAAAAATTGCACCAAGGCGCTAATGTTTTTTTTAATACACATCAATAACATGGTGAAATCTGATAGTTTTAGTTGAGTTTGTGCTGTATTTTATTTTAAATGGACGACAGGGCTGGCCTAGGGGGCGGTGACCAAACATGGCTGCTGCCTCGACATGTGAGGACCATGTCTGTAGGGCACCATGTCTGTAGGGCACCATGTCTGTAGGGCACCATGTCTGTAGGGCACCATGTCTGTAGGGCACAATGTCTGTAGGGCACCATGTCTGTAGGGCACCATGTCTGTAGGGCACCATGTCTGTAGGGCACAATGTCTGTAGGGCACCATGTCTGTAGGGCACCATGTCTGTAGGGCACAATGTCTGTAGGGCACCATGTCTGTAGGGCACCATGTCTGTAGGGCACCATGTCTGTAGGGCACCATGTCTGTAGGGCACCATGTCTGTAGGGCACCATGTCGGTAGGGCACAATATCTGTAGGGCACAATATCTGTAGGGCACAATGTCTGTAGGGCACCATGTCTGTAGGGCACCATGTCTGTAGGGCACCATGTCTGTAGGGCACCATGTCTGTAGGGCACCATGTCTGTAGGGCACCATGTCTGTAGGGCACAATGTCTGTAGGGCACAATGTCTGTAGGGCACCATGTCTGTAGGGCACCATGTCGGTAGGGCACAATATCTGTAGGGATACAGCTCAGCTACCCCCCCCCCCTCCCCATTTTTAAATGTATGTAGTTCTGTCCTTGAGCTGTTCTTGTCTATTAATGTTCTGTTGCTTTCGCAACAGCTAATGGGGATCCTAATAAAATACCAATACCAAACTGCCAGAGTGAATAACGTCCTACAAGTAGCATCACTATATGGCTGGAGCTTCCCAGCAGCAGTAGTAGTCTAATGTAAGCATCTTGTTCGCTGTCATGTGCATTTGAATGGGGGGCTCATTGTGCCGTCACACCTTAATGAAGTGAAGATGATTTCATTTGGAGGGAAAAGCCACAGAAGCTAAAGAACCACATGGAGACACTTCATCCTAAATGAAAACATCTGGCGTCCCCTCTCTGGAAAGCCACACAGATAGACGCACATGCACGACCACGGAGACTTCCATGTTTAGCTTTCCAGTCAAACAACAAGAAAAAGGTAGGAAAAAAACAGAGAGAAGAAAAAAACACTGAAGAGAGAGAGAAACGGGGGGGGGGAGAGAGAGACAGAGAGAGACAGGGAGAGAGAGCGACAGAGAGAGACAGAGAGAGACAGAGAGAGAGAGACAGGGGGTGGAGGGGAAGAGAGAGAGACAGAGAGAGAGAGAGAGACAGGGGTTGGAGGGGAAGAGAGAGAGACAGAGAGAGACAGGGAGAGAGAGAGACAGAGAGAGACAGGGGGTGGAGGGGAAGATAGAGAGACAGAGATAGAGAGAGAGAGAGACAGGGGGTGGAGGGGAAGAGAGAGAGACAGAGAGAGACAGGGAGAGAGACAGAGAGAAACAGAGAGAGACAGAGAGAGACAGAGAGAGACAGAGAGAGATGGACAGGAGCGGCAGAAGATTAACAGTTATTTCTTCAAGGATGTTTGACTGGTTTCACCGCAAGGCCAGGTGATGTGAGGTCTTACAAGTGGAGCGTTCTTGGGATGTTTTGCAGCAGCGCATTGACTCACCTGATTTATGCTGATTCGCCGACAGACCGAAGGGTCCCTGGCTGATTCAGTGAGTCGCTGGGCAGAATGAGGAGTCGTATTGATTGTTGTCTTCAGGTTTAATAGCAGTCCACTGAGTTATGACTCCTGTACTGCTCTGCTCTGCTCACCCAGGAGGGAACCGGCCAGCGTCAGCAGTTCACGCGGGAGCCATAAACAACTGGCCCCTCCTCTCAGCGCAAAAAAATATGTACACACACAAACCATGACTCACAGACACTACACAACACAAAATATATACAGCACACCTTACACATAATACACACTAACATACTGGAACCATTTACCGGTAAAGAAGATTTTCAAAAGCTTCTATTCTTACTATTCTTTGTTTAAAATGTATTTCAAGAAATTATGAAATATATGTTTGTGTGTCATGCCATCACATCCTACACACACGGTCATGCGATCAATATTAGACTGCTGACAGGAAACCAGTACTGAGATATGACTCATCACAGAGGGCCAGTAGAATGTGTCATGTCAGTCTGTTATTTCTAAAGCCTATCTGTCTAGTACGCCATATGAACAAATACAGGATAAACATTGCGTACTGTACGGCTCAACGTTTATGTTTAGATCTCGTGTGAATGATGGAGCATGCCTCCCTCTCTCCCTCCGTATGGTGCACAGACCTCATTTAATTAGCTTAATTAGGCCCCAATATGGAGGATTGCTGCTCCTTGGTTGGTCGGTATTCTGTGGAGCCAGCCAATTACCCATGCAGCCAGATCACAATGCAAACACAGGCTGTTGGTGGGAGGGTTGGTAGGGGGTAGGGGGTTACAATAGCAGCACCTTCACCCTTCCAGTTTACCCCCCCCCCCCACACACACACTCCCTCTCGAAGCCCCCCAACCCAGCAAGCACACCTTCCACCACCAACATTCAAACATTCACTTGTGAGGGCATGGTTGCTGTGGCAACAGGCACAATGTAAAAAAAAAACACAGGAGCCGGCTATGCATTCCCTTGGTTGGGATGTTTCAGTGGAGAAAGGTGTTTTTTAAAGGAAGTGCAGTAGCCCCTCATTGTCGGAACACTGACACATCCATGATTACAGTACTTTGGTGTGTGTGTGTGTGTGTGTGTGTGTGTGTGTGTGTGGTGTTGCATCCCTCTAATAGAGTTCCAGACACTTAGTAGAATCTATGACACCACCAACATTCAAACACTTACTTGCAGGAAATGATTGCTGTGGCAACAGGCACGAAGCAAAACAAACGGAGGAACCGACTATGCATTCCCTTGGATGGAATGTTTCAGTGCAGAAAGGTGCCTTTTAAAGTGAGTGCAGCCCCCCACCCCCCATTTACATTTGACATGTCAGTCATTTAGCAGACGCTCTTACCTAGAGAGACTTAGTGCATTCATCTTAAGAATGCTAGGTGGGACCACCACACATTATTACAGTCATAATAAGTACACTTTTCCTCAATAAAGTAGCTATCAGCTACTAAAGTCAGAACTAGTAAAGGGGAAATGAGTGAGTGTTAGTTCACAAAAGGGGGGAAAGGGGAGGAACAGTTCCTCTTGCTGCTCCGTAGGCAAGTACCATGGTCTTGTAGTGGATGCGAGAGGAGTGTGCGGAGTAGCGAGATGACATGGGAGAATTTGGGAGGGTTGAACACTGGGCGGGCTGCAATGTTCTGGATAAGTTGCAGGGGTTTGATGGCACAAGTGGGGAGCACAGCCAACAGCGAGTCACAGTAGTACAGACGGGAGATGACAAGTGCCTGGATCAGGACCCGTGTCACTTCCTGTGTGAGGTAGGGTCGTACTCTACGGATGTTGTAGAGCATGAACCTGCAGGAGAACAACAGGGTATTGTACAGGGTCATGCCAAGGTTCTTTGCACTCTGGGAGGGGGACACCGTGGAGTTGTGAACTGTGACGGAGAGGTCTTGGAGCGGACAGGTCTTCCCCGGGAGGAAGAGCAGCTCCGTCCTGTCGAGGTTGAGCTTGAGGTGGTGGGCCGACACCCAAGCTGAGATATCTGCCTGGCACGCAGAGATGCGTTTTGCCACCTGGGTGTCAGAATGGGGGAAGGAGAAAAGTATAGCAATGATAGGAGAAACCATGTGAGGATATGACGGAGCCGAGTGACTTAGTGTAGAGAGAAGAGGAGAGGACCTAGAACTGAGCCCTGGGGGACACCAGTAGTGAGATTATGTTGTGCAGACCGATCCTCTCCACGTCACCTGGTAGGAGCAGCCTGCCAGGTAGGATACAATCCAAGAGTGTGCAGAGACGCCCAGCCTTGAACAGGTGGAGAGGAGGATCTGATGGTTCACGGTGTCGAAGGCAGCGGATAGATCTAGGAGGATGAGAACAGAGGATAGAGTCAGCTTTGGCAGAGCGAATAGCCTCCGTGACACAGGGAAGAGTAGTCTCGGTTAAGTGACCCGTCTTGAAGCCTGACTAGGTAGGGGCTGAGTAGCTAGGGTTAGAGGAGAGGGAGAGGGAGACAGAAAAGGAAACAAAGTAGGGATCAGAGACTTGGAGGGGGATGCTGGGAGATTAGTAGGTCAACAGCCTCTAGTAAAGACGAGGTCAAGTGTATTGCCTGCCTTGTGAGTGGGAGGGGACTGGGAAAGGGTGAAGTCGAAAGGGGCAAGGAGGGGAAAGAAAGAGTTGGAAAGAAATTCATCAAAGGCAGACGTTGGGAGATTGAAGTCGTACAGTCCGAAGGCCTGTGAACACTGACACATCCATAATTACAATATTTTAGTGTGTGTCTGTGTGTGTGTATATGTGTCTGTGTGTGTGATGTACAGACATGATCACAAGCTTAGCTGCTGCTGCAGTCCAGTATAGTGGCCTGGATGGGGGGGGCAGCAACATTGCAGTGACGGTTGGATCTATCCGGGGTTCAGGATTACAGTGTTTTCCTGCAACATACAGTTTCCCAACATACCTCAACACCAAAGAGTGGATGGAGTAGGAATTTAGCAGAAGCTTATGTAATCAATATGAAATCTTATTATGTGAGTTAGGACATTGTAATATGGTTATTATTGTGTAATGGGAGAGGAACTACATCATAACTACATCATAAGTGATTCATTAAGTGCCCATTGTTTCCACATTTCTATTAAATATGACCTAGAATTAAATAGTTTTCCTTCCAAAATGTTTTAATTTAATATGTTAAAAAGCTGTTTTTTTGTGCTGTGTACCCCAACAACAGAATGGTAGAATGGTGTGGGTATATATCGGTCATTAAACATATTCATGTAAGTAGAACGCTGATTGGCCAGCTCTTCCTCAGGGAGATTACATCATGCTCTATGAGGAAATAGCAAGCGGTTTTTAAACTATTTGAGATACAAGTTTGAGGAGAGGTTTTTTAAGTGCTTTCCCCCCCCTCCAATTTATGCTTTGGCCACAAAAAGTATACGAGGCAACAACATTATTTGGATATGAGTTAACAGAATATTAACTTTTAAAAGTGAAATTTACTTTAAATGAAAATCTACAATTGCAATCAGCATTTGATTTGGTGTCCCATCATAACAAGACTGTTGATGTCAAGATGCAAGTAGAGAGGTCTAAAGAACAATTATTAAATGTGTTTTTATTATTAATAATAATACTATCTCTTTAATTAACATTGCAGGTACATAATAAAAAACGAAATGAATCAGAAATAGGAGAGACAACAGAACCGTAATCTTGTCTCAAAATTGTGAAAGTGCCTGGAATAATTCTGTGCTATATATTATTAATTATGATCATCATTAATATCATTATTATGATTACCAGAAAGGTTCATAAAACAAGTTTGCCACTCACTCTGAAAATGCAAACTTATTTTTTTATGAATGTGGCTAGATTGTCTTCATCTTATTATCATTTTGATTTATATACACAATGTCATAGAATACAAGAAATCCACACCTTAAAGGAGCTCTGTCTTGAATGTATCAAACGTTACTGTGTTTTCTGTTGGGTCAGGCAGGTATGACAGTTGGAAATTGACGTTGATCTCAGTGATATACCAAGCAGCCAACTGAGTACAGTACATTGAAGAAAAAGACCAACACTTTGAAAAGATAAACCAAAGGGAAATTGAAAAAGCAATCATTTTTGCAGACCGAGGGGGACATAGACATCTCTTACAGGCTCATTGTGTATAGTTTAATACTGTGCATCATGTGTGGCACTACAAGGGACTGAATACACTGCCTCACTATTTCTGTTTAGAAGCTGCTAGCACTATGAAGTATCAATAAAACAATGTTACGATATCAGATATTACAGAACACCCGTGTCGGATCCCGTAAATGATTGTATCTTACTTCATAGGGCTAGCCTCACAAGAACTATGTATGAAATGATTGTGGATTGTATGAGAGCACAGTCTCTCACTTTATTTCTTTCTGAGATTCCCTTGGAGACTGTTTACATCAGCGTAACCATGGCAACGGTATAGGGACATGCGTTGTGTCAGGACCGACCCAACACAGGCCTAGTCTCCCCACTAAAGCGCCTCCCAACCAGGCTTTATCAAGTCCTGGTAAAAAACAACGTTGGGGTCTTTGAGTAGCTCTTATTGTTGCTTAATTGGACTTCATGACATCATATGTTGGCCAATCTGAAACTAACCAAAAAACTTGGTAAAGCCCTAAAACAAGCCCTAAAACAAGCCCTAAAACAAGCCCTAATGTGGATCATGTGGTGTGGATTTCAGATCTTTTTTCTTCACAAGCACAATTTTAGCTTTGGTCTCACTTGCTTGAAGAATAATGAGGATAATCTTGCCTTTTCCCGTACCACTACGGACCATTGGATATTTGAAGGGGTTTAAGTTGAATTTCAGAGGAATCAAAATGGATGTGCATTTATTTGTCACTATGTGTGGAGATACATTTCTCTTGGGTGGAACTCCATGATTTGCTCCTGTATTTTGGTCCGTTTGACAGACTGTCACATGGTATGCTAACCATTTCTTCTTCTAGGAACATATTGACAACAACACACTGAACATATCTTGGAAATCAACTGTGTTCAGTGTGTCGTCTTTTCAAAATGGCTGCTGTCCTTCTCCATAGAAATCAGGGAGGCACTACGTCGAGGTTATCTGGTATTCATGTGCGGTGGGGTAATGAAGATACTTCTCACAAATCTGCTTTGATGAACGTTTTCGAGTGTGAACAGTGTTTCTTCTTTTTAAATACATTGACATATATCATAGGTTGAAAACATCTAGTTACTATGCACACTCCTCTGTTATGGAAAAGTCTTCGAAACACAAATATATACCCCCCAACAATGATATTAGGACTTGATGAAAACATCTCAAATGATTTTATATTTTTTCATCTTTCCACTAAGATAAGACATTTAGTGAAGGACTCAAACATCCACTTTGTCTGCTATGCAATTAGGGAACTGCATAGCAAAATAATGTAGAAAACAGAATGCATGTTCCTCTATTTCTGTCATTAGTGGGATGAAATGTGAATACGTATGTACTTCCAAGCAAATATTTTTGTTACAAAAATAGACTTTCTCATAAAATAATACACATAGTTGTTTTTAGGGTGATATATGTCTCTGTTAAGCTGAACAGAAAGGCTGTCTTTTCAAAAGAGCATGTCACTATGTTTGCGAGAGCTGCAACACTTGCACACCAAGTCTAGCACCAGTCTCTATAGTGTCCTGATGGGTCGGTTCATCTATTCATATCTTGCATACTCCCAGGCCTCTTCATCTGTTGCATAATCTAGTTTTGTTTAATAAGAGTCCCAAATAAAAGAAGATTCCATCTATGTAACCAGGACAACAAAAAAAGGACATTTTCTTTCGAATGAAACATCCAAACTTTCCCGCTACAATGCCATAACTGTTCAAAAACATAGAGTTCAAACCACCAGTACCACTACAAGTCCAGATCAAAATTACAACAGTTCAGCCAACAGACCTCACAGACCATCGTTTCACTTTCATTCCCAAATACAAACAAATTCAAACCATAAATCAAAACAGACGTAGAAATTTGATGATAAAAACTGGTGAATGAAAGGTCAAAGAAAAACAACAGAAAAATACTGACGCTATAAAGAAATATAAAATATATGTACAAGACCCTGTATTCCTTGAGTTTCTGGGTAAATGAACATCGGCGTTGGTGTCTGTGTGTACAGGCATTTCAAACCAAACGGATTCTCCTTTTCACGCCAAATCCTCCTTAGTCCTTGTCAAACAAATGTGGTCTGAGTCTGACGGAATGACTTGTCCTGTGTTGGTGATTTCCCCCTGTGAATCCTGGTGCAAATTCCACAGCAGCCGTCTCTAGTCCACTAACGGTCTCCGTAGCAACACCCCCTCCACCGCCACCACAACCACACACTCTGCCAGCTACTTCTCCCTCTACATACAATATATCCCATCTGTCGCTATGCCAGCCTGGTGCTGTCACCAGATGACACTGGATATACTGGTCTCGCGTGGCAGCAGCGGTAGCATGGCGTTATTGGCGTGTGCCTCCTCGATGCTCTGTTCTCTGGGTGTCCTGGCCTGGCCGTGGGGCCTCTGTCCGTTGATCAGAGTCATAGGGATGTTGCAGTAGGTGTGCTGGTTACCCAGGGTGGAGAGGGGAGGCAGGCTGCCGCCGGGGGCCATGTCGTACTCGTAGCTGCGGTAGTAATGTTTCTGCTGCCTCATCTGGGTGTGGTAGTTGACAGTGGAGTTGTGGAAGGTGCTCCGCAAGTCCGGGTGCGCCGTGGCCATGGCGGTGGAGGTGGCGGCTGCCATGGAGATGGCGGAGACGGTCTGGAGCTCGCCGAAAGGGCCCTGCTCGCTGACGTCCAGCACCTGCTCATTGTTGATGATGGGCTCCATGTGCTTGAAGGGCATCTCGTACTGCAAGTGTTTCCAGAAGTTGGAGCTGAGCTTGTTGCTCTTGGGGCCACGCCACTTGATGACGGTCAGCATCTTGATGGTGTGTTTGAGCGCTTCCACTTCCTGGTAGTTCATGATGCCATGCAGCTCGGCACACTCAATCAGAATCACCTTGATCTCCCCGGTGACCAGCATGTTCCGGAGGCGGGTCTCCAGCTCGAAGATGCTCCAACCCCGCCGCACCACATAATTGGGTGTCATGACGATAATGAGGCGCTTGGATTGGTCCACACAGCGCGCCACGTCCTCGATATAGGCTGAAGAGGGATACAGAGAGAGAGGGGAGGGAAGTAGAGGGATACAGAGTAGGGGAGGGAAGTAGAGGGATACAGAGCGAGGGGAGGGAAGGAGAGGGATACAGAGAGAGAGGGGAGGGTAGAAGAGGGATACAGAATAGGGGAGGGAAGTAGAGGGATACAGAGCGAGGGGAGGAAAGGAGAGGGATACAGAGGGGGGGGGAAAGTAGAGGGATACAGAGCGAGGAGAGAGAAGGAGAGGGATAGAGAGAGAGAGGGGAGGGGAGGAGAGGGATACAGAGTAGGGGAGGGAAGTAGAGGGATACAGAGCGAGGGGAGGGAAGGAGAGGGATACAGAGAGAGGGGAGAGAAGGAGAGGGATACAGAGAGAGGGGAGGGAAGGAGAGGGATACAGAGAGAGGGGAGGGAAAGAGAGGGATAAAGAGAGAGGGGAGGGAAGGAGAGGGATAAAGAAGAGGGGAGGGAAGGAGAGGGATACAGAGGGAGAGGGGAGGGAGGGAGGGAGGGAGAGAGAGGGGTGGGAAGGAGGGGGATACAGAGAAAGAGGGGAGGGAGGGAGAGAGATACAGAGAGAGAGGGGTGGGAAGGAGGGGGATACAGAGAGAGGGGTGGGAAGGAGGGGGATACAGAGAGAGAGGGGTGGGAAGGAGGGGGATACAGAGAGAGAGGGGTGGGAAGGAGGGGGATACAGAGAGAGGGGAGGGAGTGAGGGAGAGAGAAGGGTGGGAAGTAGGGGGATACAGAGAGAGAGGGGAGGGAGGGAGAGAGATACAGAAAGAGAGGGGTGGGAAGGAGGGGGATACAGAGAGAGAGGGGTGGGAAGGAGGGGGATACAGAGTGAGGGGAGGGAGGGAGAGAGATACAGAGAGAGAGGGGAAGGAGGGAGAGAGATACAGAGAGAGGGGAGGGAAGGAGATGGATACAGAGAGAGAGGGGAGGGAAGGAGAGGGATACAGAGAGAGGGGAGGGAAGGAGAGGGATACAGAGGGAGGGGAGGGAAGGAGAGAATACAGAGAGAGGGGAGGGAAGGAGAGGGATACAGAGTAGGGGAGGGAAGTAGAGGGATACAGAGGGAGGGGAGGGAAGGAGAGGGATACAAAGAGAGAGGGGAGGGAAGGAGAGGGATACAGAGAGATGGGAGGGAAGGAGAGGGATACAGATAGAGGGGAGGGAAGGAGAGGAATACAGAGATAGGGGAGGGAAGGAGAGGGATACAGAGAGAGAGGGGAGGGAAGGAGAGGGATACAGAGGGAGGGGAGGGAAGGAGAGAGATACAGAGAGAGAGAGGGGAGGGAAGGAGAGGGATACAGAGAGAGGGGAGGGAAGGAGAGGGATACAGAGAGAGGGGAGAGAAGGAGAGGGATACAGAGAGAGGGGAGGTAAGGAGAGGGATACAGAGAGAGGGGAGGGAAGGAGAGGGATACAGAGAGAGGGGAGGGAAGGAGAGGGATACAGAGAGAGGGGAGAGAAGGAGAGGGATACAGAGAGAGGGGAGGGAAGGAGAGGGATACAGAGAGAGGGGAGAGCGAGAGAGAAAGAGAGGCAAGAATGATATGAAGGAAGTTACAGTATGAAATAATAACACAGCTAAATATATAGTATATAATATAAATGTATCATATATATATATATATATATATATATATATTCTAGTCTGTGTGTATAGTATGTAAAACATGGTCTATCATCCACTGGTTGATGCTGCCTGCTATGGTCTTTTATTGAGTTTGACTAGCTAAATAGGACATTTAAATGAAAGTGTATAAATCTAATGCATCATAACATGATATAGAGCATGCATTTTACATTAACAAAAATCAATATTGAGAAAAACAGAGAGAATGAGAAGTCAACAAACACAAAACACACTGACATCAGACAATACATTGACCTATCAGACCCATAGCCTTGTTAAACACACTGACAGCAGACAATACATTGACCTATCAGACCCATAGCCTTGTTAAACACACTGACATCAGACAATACATTGACCTATCAGACCCATAGCCTTGTTAAACACACTGACATCAGACAATACATTGACCTATCAGACCCATAGCCTTGTTAAACACACTGACATCAGACAATACATTGACCTATCAGACCCATAGCCTTGTTAAACACACTGACATCAGACAATACATTGACCTATCAGACCCATAGCCTTGTTAAACACACTGACATCAGACAATACATTGACCTATCAGACCCATAGCCTTGTTAAACACACTGACATCAGACAATACATTGACCTATCAGACCCATAGCCTTGTTAAACACACTGACATCAGACAATACATTGACCTATCAGACCCATAGCCTTGTTAAACACACTGACATCAGACAATACATTGACCTATCAGACCCATAGCCTTGTTAAACACACTGACATCAGACAATACATTGACCTATCAGACCCATAGCCTTGTTAAACACACTGACATCAGACAATACATTGACCTATCAGACCCATAGCCTTGTTAAACACACTGACAGCAGACAATACATTGACCTATCAGACCCATAGCCTTGTTAAACACACTGACATCAGACAATACATTGACCTATCAGACCCATAGCCTTGTTAAACACACTGACATCAGACAATACATTGACCTATCAGACCCATAGCCTTGTTAAACACACTGATATCAGACAATACATTGACCTATCAGACCCATAGCCTTGTTAAACACACTGACATCAGACAATACATTGACCTATCAGACCCATAGCCTTGTTAAACACACTGACACCAGACAATACATTGACCTATCAGACCCATAGCCTTGTTAAACTGTATGTTTTAAACTGCTGATATAATGGCTGTTAGAGACCTACTGAGGCACAATAACTCAAAGTGATAACAATATGAGAGAAATTGATCTGTGGGTAGGTGTGTGTGTGTGTGTGTGTGTGTGTGTGTGTGTGTGTGTGTGTGTGTGTGTGTGTGTGTGTGTGTGTGTGTGTGTGTGTGTGTGTGTGTGTGTGTGTGTGTGTGTGTGTGTGTGTGTGTGTGTGTGTGTATGTCTACTATGTGTTTGTGTGTGTGTTTAGGGAGACACACTATACAAGCTGCCCTTTCTAAACAGTGTTCCTCATTTGTAACAGTACATATCGTCGAGCCAAATGTAGCCATTGTGCGTGTCCCCTACATGCCAGAAGAGCAGAGGCTGCTAAAGTCTGCTGTTAGTGAGGCTGCTGGGGTCCTGTCAGAAACAAAGACTTTTCCACTACAGGTTGACAGGATGAACTAAGCTTCCCTTTCTAATCAAAGAGCCCCTACTGTGAGAGGTGCTGCTCTCTGAGCCAACAGGGCTGGCCATCTCTCACTCTCTCTTGCTCTCTCTCTCACTCTCCCTCTTCCTATCTCTCCCTCATTCCCTCTCCCTCACTCCCTCTCCCTCTCTCCATCTCACTCTCTCCCTCCCTCACTCCCTCTCACTCACTCCATCTCCCTTTCTCCCTCACTCCCTCCTTCTCACTCACTCCATCTCCCTTTCTCCCTCACTCCCTCCCTCTCACTCACTCCATCTCCCTTTCTCACTCACTCCCTCCCTCTCACTCACTCCATCTCCCTTTCTCCCTCACTCCCTCCTTCTCACTCACTCCATCTCCCTTTCTCCCTCACTCCCTCCCTCTCACTCACTCCATCTCCCTTTCTCACTCACTCCCTCCCTCTCACTCACTCCATCTCCCTTTCTCCCTCACTCACTCCATCTCCTTATGGACCCCTCTACATCTCCCTCGCCCTCCGTCTCTCTCCTTCTTGTCTCCCTCCAACCCTTGGGGAGGTTAAAACTCAAAAGGGCTTTTCTCTTTTATGCCTTATGCTCAGCTGAGCCCCTGGGGATAGAGGAGAGCAAGAGAGCAGGCTGATTAGCAGGAGCATCGAGAACAAAGCCCTCTCATCACCTCACTATGATAAGTCAGTCTGGATGTTCTCTGTAATTGGACTTTAACGCTGGCAAACACAAGACCCCTTTGCACCCTCTACTATCTCTCTTTCTGCTTCTCTGTCTCTATCTCTCTGCTTCTCTGCCTCTCTCTCTCTCTCTCTCTCTGCCTCTCTATCTCTCTGCTTCACTGCCTCTCTCTCTCTCTGCTTCTCTGCCTCTCTCTCTGCCTCTGTCTCTGGGTCTCTCTGCTTCTCTCTCTCTCTGCTTCTCTGTGTCTGTGTCTCTCTGCTTCTCTGTCTCTCTCTGCTTCTCTGTCTCAATCTATCTCTTCTTCTCTGTCTGTCTCTGCTTCTCTCTCTCTCTCTCTGCTTCTCTGTCTCTGTCTCTGTGTCTCTCTGCTTCTCTGTCTCTGTCTCTGTGTCTCTCTGCTTCTCCATGTCTCTCTCTCTCTCTGCTTCTCTGTCTCTTTCTCTATGTCTCTGCTCCTCTGCTTCTCTCTGTCTCTGCTTCTCTGTCTCTGCTTCTCTGTCTCTGTCTGTCTCTGCTTCTCTGTCTCTGCTTCTCTATCTCTGCTTCTCTGTCTCTGCCTGTCTCTGTCTGTCTCTGCTTCTCTGTCTCTGCTTCTCTGTCTCTGTCTGTCTCTGCTTCTCTGTCTCTGTCTGTCTCTGCTTCTCTGTCTCTGCTTCTCTGTCTCTGCTTCTCTGTCTCTGTCTGTCACTGCTTCTCTGTCTCTGTCTGTCTCTGCTTCTCTGTCTGTCTCTGCTTCTCTGTCTCTGTCTGTCTCTGCTTCTCTGTCTCTGCTTCTCTATCTCTGCTTCTCTGTCTCTGTCTGTCTCTGTCTGTCTCTGCTTCTCTGTCTCTGCTTCTCTGTCTCTGTCTGTCTCTGCTTCTCTGTCTCTGTCTGTCTCTGCTTCTCTGTCTCTGCTTCTCTGTCTCTGTCTGTCACTGCTTCTCTGTCTCTGTCTGTCTCTGCTTCTCTGTCTGTCTCTGCTTCTCTGTCTGTCTCTGCTTCCCTCTGCTTCTCTGTCTCTCTCCGTCTCTCTCTGTCTCTCTCTGTCTGTCTGTCTCTCTCTAAGCCTCTTTCCTCTCTGATGGTCTTTCTAGAGTAGCACGGTTGTTGTGGCTGGGTATGGCTGGGTGTGGCTGGGTGTGGCTGGTTGTGGCTGGGTATGGCTGGGTGTGGCTGGTTGTGGCTGGGTGAGGCTGGTTGTGGCTGGGTGAGGCTGGTTGTGGCTGGTTGTGGCTGGGTGTGGCTGTTGTGGTTAGTTATGGCTGCTTGTGGCAGGTTGTGGCTGGTTGTGGTTAGTTGTGGCTGCTTGTGGCTGCTTGTGGCAGGGGTTGTGGTTAGTTGTGGCTGCTTGTGGCTGCTTGTGGCAGGGGTTGTGGCTGGGTGTGGCTGTTGTGGTTAGTTATGGCTGTTTGTGGCAGGTTGTGGCTGGTTGTGGTTAGTTGTGGCTGCTTGTGGCTGCTTGTGGCAGGGGTTGTGGTAAGTTGTGGCTGCTTGTTGCAGGTTGTGGCTGTTTGTGGTTAGTTATGGCTGGTTGTGGTTAATTGTGGCTGGTTGTGTCAGGTTGTGGTTAGTTGTGGCTGGTTGTGGTTAGTTGCTGACACAAGTAGGGGTAAGTGGCTGGGGGAATGGGAGTACCTCTAAGGAGTCTTGAATCGTCCTGGAAATGATCATTGGTGAAACCTAAACATAAATAGTTCAACATTCAAAAGGTGTGATCAGGTAGACTTGCAGAAAGGCATCAGAGGAAGTTAGAGTCAGGGGACTTAAATAAGTTACTTAGATAAACTGTGCCTAGTTTCTCTCAACTCACCAAAACACCTTTATCCTAGTTTAATATGGGAGTTGTGGCATCAGGACCAAAGGAGCCTGTCAGTTTACATACTATGTATTACATTGTAATAGATGCGTTTCAAACAATTCATTGGCTATGAAGACTACTATTTCAATTGATTACTTTATACTCAAACTTTCAACATAGCATATATTTCAATGAAATAAATAGCTTTATTTGCATCAGAAAATGCTTTGTTAATTTGCCTGGAGACAAATCCATTGATTTACGAGGTCTTAGAGGAGAACAAAAGTCCTTAGAAGGTCTGTATTTTAGCCCTGGGTTTGTGCCACGTATCCCCTATTAACACATGCCCCCTGACAACACAAACATTTAAGTCAAACTGGCTGTAATCGTAACATCGACACAAACTGAACAATGTGACAGACAAGAATGTGACACAAATGAGCAAAAACAAAGAAAAGGATTCCAACTGAGAGTAATGGAACAGTATCAGAGAAGCATTATCCTCCAGTATCATGGCCCTATCACAGGTGCCAAGTGTGAATCTGAATTACAAGCAGTGAACTGCAGTCAACTTGCAGAAGTCCCCTTTGATTGGTTGCGAGACAGCGATCATAAAGATATGATTAAGACCGGATCAATGCAATATAATCAGAAAGTTTATTATTACCCACTAATTACACATTTTCAGCTATACCACAGACAACTCAAAATCAGCGGCTGAACGCCACATGCTGTTATGTTGTAATTAACAGGTTAAAGTGACAGTTCACTCCAAAATCAACGTTTGTCAGATGTTTACAGTGCAAAGTAATATGGTAGAATGTGTCACGTGGTATGTACACAACACAATGACAACATTAGAAACAGAATTAAACAGGAAATAAACCAAAAAGGTACAAAACTTACTTCCGGTTGGGATCAAGTCCCTGTCTGGAATGAACAGTTTATACCCATAATGCCTCTCCAGGACGTCGGGTAAGATCTCCAGGGCGAAGCGTTCTTCCTCACGCGTCTCCTGACTCCACTGATCCGGGTCCACTTTGGTGTATGACAGATAGGCATCATAGTCCTTATTATCTACAGGAGTAACACACAGACCAGTCTATTACTACACTATAGAGGATACAGACCAGTCTATTACTACACTACAGAGGATACAGACCAGTCCATTACTACACTATAGAGGATACAGACCAGTCCATGACTACACTATAGAGGATACAGACCAGTATATTACTACACTATAGAGGATACAGACCAGTCCGTTACTACACTATAGAGGATACAGACCAGTCCATGACTACACTAGAGAGGATACAGACCAGTCTATTACTACACTATAGAGGATATTAGTGACACACAGACCAGTCTTTTACTACTCTATAGAGGATGCAGACCAGTCTATTACTACACTATAGATTATATTAGTAACACACAGACCAGTCTACTACTACACTATAGAGGATGCAGACCAGTCTATTACTACACTATAGAGGATATAGACCAGTCTATTACTACACTATAGAGGATGCAGACCAGTCAATTACTACACTATAGATGATATTAGTAACACACAGACCAGTCTACTACTACACTATAGAGGATACAGACCAGTCTATTACTACACTATAGAGGATATAGACCAGTCTATTACTACACTATAGAGGATATTAGTAACACACAGACCAGTCTACTACTACACTATAGAGGATACAGACCAGTCTATTACTACACTATAGAGGATATTAGTAACACACATACAAGTCTAATACTACACTATAGAGGATACAGACCAGTCTATTACTACACTATAGAGGATATTAGTAACACACAGACCAGTCTACTACTACACTATAGAGAACACAGACCAGTCTATTACTACACTATAGAGGATATTAGTAACACACAGACCAGTCTACTACTACACTATAGAGAACACAGACCAGTCTATTACTACACAATAGAGGATACAGACCAGTCTATTACTACACTATAGAGGATACAGACCAGTCTAGTACGACACTATAAAGAATACAGACCAGTCTATTACTATACTAGAGAGGATACAGACCAGTCTATTACTACACTATAGAGGATATTAGTAACACACAGACCAGTCTATTACTACACTATAGAGGATATTAGTAACACACAGACAAGTCTAATACTACACTATAGAGGATACAGACCAGTCTATTACTACACTATAGAGGATATTAGTAACACACAGACCAGTCTATTACTACACTATAGGGGATACAGACCAGTCTATTACTACACTATAGAGGATACAGACCCGTCTATTACTACAATACAGAGGATACGGACCAGTCTATTACTACACTATAGATGATACGGACCAGTCTATTACTACACTATAGATGATACAGACCAGTCTATTACTACTCTATAGAGGATACAGACCAGTCTATGACAACACTATAGAGGATACAGACCAGTCTATTACTACACTATAGATGATACAGACCAGTCTATTACTACACTATAGAGGATACAGACCAGTCTATTACTACACTATAGAGGATGCAGACCAGTCTATTACTACACTATAGAGGATATTCGTAACACACAGACCAGTCTATTACTACACTATAGAGGATATTAGTAACACACAGACAAGTCTAATACTACACTATAGAGGATACAGACCAGTCTATTACTACACTATAGAGGATACAGACCAGTCCATTACTACACTATAGAGGATACAGACCAGTCTATTACTACACTATAGAGGATATTAGTAACACACAGACCAGTCTATTACTACACTATAGCGGATACAGACCAGTCTATTTCTACACTATAGAGGATACAGACCCGTCTATTACTACACTATAGTGGATACAGACCAGTCTATGACAACACTATAGAGGATACGGACCAGTCTATTACTACACTAGAGATGAAACAGACCAGTCTATTAATACACTATAGAGGATACAGACCAGTCCATTACTACACTATAGAGGATACAGACCAGTCTATTACTACACTATAGAGGATACAGACCCGTCTATTACTACACTATAGAGGATACCGACCAGTCTATGACAACACTATAGAGGATACGGACCAGTCTATTACTACACTATAGATGATACAGACCAGTCTATTACTACACTATAGAGGATACAGACCAGTCCATTACTACACTATAGAGGATATTAGTAACATACAGACCAGTCTATTACTACACTATAGAGGATACAGACCAGTCCATTACTACACAATAGAGGATACAGACCAGTCTATTACTACACTATAGAGGATATTAGTGACACACAGACCAGTCTATTACTACTCTATAGAGGATACAGACCAGTCTATTACTACACTATAGAGGATACAGACCAGTCTATTACTAAACTATAGAGGATACAGACCAGTCTATTACTACACTATAGAGGATGCAGACCAGTCTATTACTACACTATAGAGGATATTAGTAACACACAGACAAGTCTAATACTACACTATAGAGGATACAGACCAGTCTATTACTACACTATAGAGGATACAGACCAGTCTATTACTATACTATAGAGGATACAGACCAGTCTATTACTACACTATAGAGGATATTAGTAACACACAGACCAGTCTATTACTACACTATAGCGGATACAGACCAGTCTATTACTACACTATAGAGAATACAGACCAGTCTATTACTAAACTATAGAGGATACAGACCAGTCTATTACTACACTATAGAGGATGCAGACCAGTCTATTACTACACTATAGAGGATATTAGTAACACACAGACAAGTCTAATACTACAGATACTACGGATACAGACCAGTCTATTACTACACTATAGAGAATACAGACCAGTCTATTACTAAACTATAGAGGATACAGACAAGTCTATTACTACACTATAGAGGATGCAGACCAGTCTATTACTACACTATTGAGGATATTAGTAACACACAGACAAGTCTAATACTACACTATAGAGGATGCAGACCAGTCTATTACTACACTATAGAGGATATAGACCAGTCTATTACTACACTATAGAGGATATTAGTGACACACAGACCAGTCTATTACTACACTATAGCGGATACAGACCAGTCTATTACTACACTATAGAGAATACAGACCCGTCTATTACTACACTATAGAGGATACAGACCAGTCTATGACAACACTATAGAGGATACAGACCAGTCCATTACTACACTATAGAGGATACAGACCAGTCTATTACTACACTATAGAGGATGCAGACCAGTCTATTACTACACTATAGAGGATATTCGTAACACACAGACCAGTCTATTACTACACTATAGAGGATATTAGTAACACACAGACAAGTCTAATACTACACTATAGAGGATACAGACCAGTCTATTACTACACTATAGAGGATACAGACCAGTCCATTACTACACTATAGAGGATACAGACCAGTCTATTACTACACTATAGAGGATATTAGTAACACACAGACCAGTCTATTACTACACTATAGCGGATACAGACCAGTCTATTTCTACACTATAGAGGATACAGACCCGTCTATTACTACACTATAGTGGATACAGACCAGTCTATGACAACACTATAGAGGATACGGACCAGTCTATTACTACACTAGAGATGAAACAGACCAGTCTATTAATACACTATAGAGGATACAGACCAGTCCATTACTACACTATAGAGGATACAGACCAGTCTATTACTACACTATAGAGGATACAGACCCGTCTATTACTACACTATAGAGGATACCGACCAGTCTATGACAACACTATAGAGGATACGGACCAGTCTATTACTACACTATAGATGATACAGACCAGTCTATTACTACACTATAGAGGATACAGACCAGTCCATTACTACACTATAGAGGATATTAGTAACATACAGACCAGTCTATTACTACACTATAGAGGATACAGACCAGTCCATTACTACACAATAGAGGATACAGACCAGTCTATTACTACACTATAGAGGATATTAGTGACACACAGACCAGTCTATTACTACTCTATAGAGGATACAGACCAGTCTATTACTACACTATAGAGGATACAGACCAGTCTATTACTAAACTATAGAGGATACAGACCAGTCTATTACTACACTATAGAGGATGCAGACCAGTCTATTACTACACTATAGAGGATATTAGTAACACACAGACAAGTCTAATACTACACTATAGAGGATACAGACCAGTCTATTACTACACTATAGAGGATACAGACCAGTCTATTACTATACTATAGAGGATACAGACCAGTCTATTACTACACTATAGAGGATATTAGTAACACACAGACCAGTCTATTACTACACTATAGCGGATACAGACCAGTCTATTACTACACTATAGAGAATACAGACCAGTCTATTACTAAACTATAGAGGATACAGACCAGTCTATTACTACACTATAGAGGATGCAGACCAGTCTATTACTACACTATAGAGGATATTAGTAACACACAGACAAGTCTAATACTACACTATAGAGGATGCAGACCAGTCTATTACTACACTATAGACGATATAGACCAGTCTATTACTACACTATAGAGGATATTAGTGACACACAGACCAGTCTATTACTACACTATAGCGGATACAGACCAGTCTATTACTACACTATAGAGAATACAGACCCGTCTATTACTACACTATAGAGGATACAGACCAGTCTATGACAACACTATAGAGGATACAGACCAGTCCATTACTACACTATAGAGGATACAGACCAGTCTATTACTACACTATAGAGGATACAGACCCGTCTATTACTACACTATAGGGGATACAGACCAGTCTATTACTACACTATAGAGGATACAGACCCGTCTATTACTACACGATAGGGGATACAGACCAGTCTATTACTACACTATAGAGGATACAGACCCGTCTATTACTACACTATAGGGGATACAGACCAGTCTATGACAACACTATAGAGGATACAGACCAGTCTATTACTATACTATAGATGATACAGACAAGTATATTACTACACTATAGAGGATACAGACCAGTCTATGACAACACTATAGAGGATACAGACCAGTCTATGACAACACTATAGAGGATACAGACCAGTCCATTACTAAACTATAGGTGATACAGACCAGTCTATTACTACACTATAGAGGATACAGACCAGTCTATTACTAAACTATAGAGGATACAGACCAGTCTATGACAACACTATAGAGGATACAGACCAGTCTATTACTACACTATAGAGGATACAGACAAGTATATTACTACACTATAGAGGATACAGACCAGTCTATGACAACACTATAGAGGATACAGACCAGTCCATTACTAAACTATAGATGATACAGACCAGTTTATTACTACACTATAGAGGATACAGACCAGTCTATTACTACACTATAGATGATACAGACCAGTCTATTACTACACTATAGAGGATACAGACCAGTCCATTACTACACTATAGAGGATATTAGTAACATACAGACCAGTCTATTACTACACTATAGAGGATACAGACCAGTCCATTACTACACAATAGAGGATACAGACCAGTCTATTACTACACTATAGAGGATATTAGTGACACACAGACCAGTCTATTACTACTCTATAGAGGATACAGACCAGTCTATTACTACACTATAGAGGATACAGACCAGTCTATTACTAAACTATAGAGGATACAGACCAGTCTATTACTACACTATAGAGGATGCAGACCAGTCTATTACTACACTATAGAGGATATTAGTAACACACAGACAAGTCTAATACTACACTATAGAGGATACAGACCAGTCTATTACTACACTATAGAGGATACAGACCAGTCTATTACTATACTATAGAGGATACAGACCAGTCTATTACTACACTATAGAGGATATTAGTAACACACAGACCAGTCTATTACTACACTATAGCGGATACAGACCAGTCTATTACTACACTATAGAGAATACAGACCAGTCTATTACTAAACTATAGAGGATACAGACCAGTCTATTACTACACTATAGAGGATGCAGACCAGTCTATTACTACACTATAGAGGATATTAGTAACACACAGACAAGTCTAATACTACACTATAGAGGATGCAGACCAGTCTATTACTACACTATAGAGGATATAGACCAGTCTATTACTACACTATAGAGGATATTAGTGACACACAGACCAGTCTATTACTACACTATAGCGGATACAGACCAGTCTATTACTACACTATAGAGAATACAGACCCGTCTATTACTACACTATAGAGGATACAGACCAGTCTATGACAACACTATAGAGGATACAGACCAGTCCATTACTACACTATAGAGGATACAGACCAGTCTATTACTACACTATAGAGGATACAGACCCGTCTATTACTACACTATAGGGGATACAGACCAGTCTATTACTACACTATAGAGGATACAGACCCGTCTATTACTACACGATAGGGGATACAGACCAGTCTATTACTACACTATAGAGGATACAGACCCGTCTATTACTACACTATAGGGGATACAGACCAGTCTATGACAACACTATAGAGGATACAGACCAGTCTATTACTATACTATAGATGATACAGACAAGTATATTACTACACTATAGAGGATACAGACCAGTCTATGACAACACTATAGAGGATACAGACCAGTCTATGACAACACTATAGAGGATACAGACCAGTCCATTACTAAACTATAGGTGATACAGACCAGTCTATTACTACACTATAGAGGATACAGACCAGTCTATTACTAAACTATAGAGGATACAGACCAGTCTATGACAACACTATAGAGGATACAGACCAGTCTATTACTACACTATAGAGGATACAGACAAGTATATTACTACACTATAGAGGATACAGACCAGTCTATGACAACACTATAGAGGATACAGACCAGTCCATTACTAAACTATAGATGATACAGACCAGTTTATTACTACACTATAGAGGATACAGACCAGTCTATTACTACACTATAGAGGAGACAGACCAGTCTATTACTACACTATAGAGGATACAGACCAGTCTATGACAACACTATAGAGGATACAGACCAGTTTATGACAACACTATGGATGATACAGACCAGTCTATTACTACACTATAGAGGATACAGACCAGTCCATTACTACACTATAGAGGATATTAGTAACATAAAGACCAGTCTATTACTACACTATAGAGGATATTAGTAACACACAGACCAGTCTATTACTACACTATAGAGGATACAGACCAGTCTATTATTACACTATAGAGGATACAGACCAGTCTATGACAACACTATAGAGGATACAGACAAGTCTATTACTACACTATAGAGGATACAGACAAGTCTATGACAACACTATAGAGGATACAGACCAGTCCATTACTACACTATAGAGGATACAGACCAGTCTATGACAACACTATAGATGATACAGACCAGTCTATTACTACACTATAGAGGATACAGACCAGTCCATTACTACACTATAGAGGATATTAGTAACATACATACCAGTCTATTACTACACTATAGAGGATACAGACCAGTCTATTACTACACTATAGAGGATATTAGTAACACACAGACCAGTCTATGACTACACTATAGAGGATATTAGTAACACACAGACAAGTCTAATACTACACTATAGAGGATACAGACCAGTCTATTACTACACTATAGAGGATATTAGTGACTCATAGACCAGTCTATTACTACTCTATAGAGGATACAGACCAGTCTATTACTACACTATAGAGGATACAGACCAGTCTATTACTACACTATAGAGGATACAGACCAGTCTATTACTACACTATAGAGGATGCAGACCAGTCTATTACTACACTATAGAGGATACAGACCAGTCTATTACTACACTATAGAGGATACAGATCAGTCTTTTACAACACTATAGAGGATATAGAGGATATAGACCAGTCTATTACTACACTCTAGAGGATATTAGTAACACACAGACCAGTCTATGACAACACTATAGAGGATACAGACCAGTCTATGACAACACTATAGAGGATACAGACCAGTCCTCCTTCCTCTCCCTCCTCTCCCTCCTCTCCTTCCTCTCCTTCCTCTCCCTCCTCTACTTCCTCTCCTTCCTCTCCCTCCTCTCCTTCCTCTCCTTCCTCTCCCTCCTCTCCCTCCTCTCCTTCCTCTCCCTCCTCTCCCTCCTTTCCTTCCTCTCCCTCCTCTCTCTCCTCTCCCTCCTCTCCTTCCTCTCCCTCCTCTCCCTCCTCTCCTTCCTCTCCCTCCTCTCCCTCCTCTCCTTCCTCTCCCTCCTCTCGTTCCTCTCCCTCCTCTCCTTCCTCTCCCTCCTCTCCTTTCTCTCTGAGGTCCAATGAGGTGAACTTAAGAGGGCTGAGAAGGGGAAGTGTTTCCGTCCCGCGTGTACCGCCACCCTCAGCATCCATCCCTCCCACTCTCTGACTCTGAAGTAAAAGGCCATGACTGACGCACACATAGCTTACATCCATCCATAGGTTTGGCTGCATATGCATACTGGCAGGCCCACAGAGAGTGAGAGAACCTTTGAACTCGCTATTAAAAAAGTGTTCAGGGACTTTGAGCAGAAACCTCTGGGCTCCTTCCACATTGTTCTGAATAGAACACAACCTACATCGTCAGCCGTGAAAGCTAGAAAACTGCAGGAGGAGTTGGGCTCATTAGCATTCCTACAGAAGTTACGTTTATAATAAGACATAAGGTATTTGTTATCTTTATGTTAAGTCATTGCTCATCCCTAAGCGATGATCAAGTTCAACCTACTGCATGATTTAAATAAAGTCAAAGTTAAATCATATACAGTATTAAATGCTAATGAGGGTTACGTTCATGTCACAACTCGGCAAGCTCATGCATCTGTAAAGGGTGTGTGGTCGTTATGCAAGACAACCCCGGCAAACACCTATACGAACGGAGACTTAAAACCGCTTTGAACCAAACCCGATCATTCTGGTGCTGTCAGTCAGACACAGAGAAGAGAGAAAAAAAATAATTTTCCTGAATGGCTTGTGATGGTGATGAAGTAGAAGTCCTTGTGGCCAATGAAAGAAGAGCGTGAGGGGTGAGGGGAGAATACAATCCAGGGAAGGAGTAATCACCCAGTCCTGAGCGTTAAAGAGAAAGTATGTGTCTCTCCCTCGTCTCTCCTGGGAGCCACGGCCATGGGCAACACTATGTGGCTTATTGAAACTGATCCCTTTAAACAGAGAGCAAATTGAAAATCTCTTTCCCTCTCCTCTCTGCTCACTCGGGTGGCGCAATTAAAGGAGACAATTGCTGTTTAGCATTAGGTTTAAGGCTCTGGCTCTCTTTTCTCTCCTCTGTGGCGCCTTGAAACCATCCATTACTTCAAAGCCCCCCACTTCTGTCCCAAAGCCCAACACAGTACAGGCCTGGTAATGACTTTCATAGACATGTCTGATGCCTCAACCATCCAGGCAATGTGATTGGTGGAAAATGGAGGGCTGGGGGAGGAAAAGAGCAAAGCGGAGGCAACCTTTCTCGGCTAATGACACTCTCCAGTCTCCACACAGCGTCCTTCAGACACCCCAAAAGTAATCTTGTTCACTGAATTCATTGTAGCCCTAGCCCTCCACTTGAAAGACTCATTAAGGGAAATCAAATGAATCCGCCAGACCAGATTGATGAATACTCCTCCTTAACTCATTCACTATTCAGCCACACAATTAGAATTTATTGCGGTTCAATTTAGAACCCTTAAGTTCTTATTTCTATCTCAAGATAGGATTTGTAGAAAAACACATTTTCCTATTTTTATAATGAAATGAAATCCCCTTTCGAGCAATGTCTCGAACAAAATATTATGCGAAGGCACATGAAGCAAGACAGATAGACGGTCTAAATGTCCTGAGTATTACCCTAGTCCCTTTTGGTGACACCGAAACAAGTTGTTTGTCATCTAGACCTACGCTCTAGATGACAAAGGTGCTACATAGATCCTAAAAGGGTTCTTCCTGGAATCAAAAAAGGGTTCTACATGGAACCAAAAATGGTTTTCCTATGGGGACAGCTGAAGAACCCTTTTATAGGACCCTTTTTTTCTAAGAGTGCACTGTAGACTTCATTCGGGGTTTATAATGGGTGTTGTTGGTCCTAGTGTGAGTTGAGAGTATCTCACCTCCGTCGATGTCCTCGCTGCCAAAATGGTTCCTGTAGAAGAGCATGAGCTCCATCTTGTAGCACTTGTAGAGGGTCACGAGGCAGATCAACAACAACAAGATGGCCCCCAAGCCTCCCGCCAGCTCCACTGTGTACATAAGCTCTGCTGTGAGAGAAGGGAGGGGGAGAGAGAGCGAGAGAGAGAGGGGGGAGAAGACGATAATGTTTACTTCGCTAATCTTTCTTGATCAAATCCAAAAAGCAAGCACACTCACCAAATACATCCTCAAACACAGCATGGTGTCACTGCTTATTGTCTCCGGATACTTCATTAGCACAGAAGCTACATAACATGATTTAGAACATGAGGGAGATCAAGTCAGACTCCAGCTAGCTGCTAGCATGCTAACAGGGTTCCTAGCTACCACTCCCATTGATTTACCACCAACTATGCTAATGCTAAGCTAACCAACCCAAATCTGGGGTCCATGAGTCCTAGTTTATCAACTATTCCTTAGGTAGCCCCCCCCCAAAAAAATGTTGTTTTACTTTGCGTGAACTACTTCTCCTGAGGTCAGCCCAGGTCAGCCATAACCTGAAGGCCCCAGCTATAGCACACGACTGGTCAGGAACTGATGGTGACCTCCCGTTGACAAGGGAAGCTCCATTAAAGGTGTGAGTGTAACGCTGTAAGGGCACCAAACCAAGCAAGCCAAGTCATTAGAGCAGGAATATAATATAGACTGGCACAAGGCTGTGTCCCACAGGACACCCTATTCCCTATGTAGTGCACTACCTTTGACCAGGGCCTATAGGGCTCTGGTCAAAAGTCATGACCTATGTGAGGAAGAGGGCGCCATTTGAGACACAGCCTCGGAGAGAGGTGGAGCGAACTCTTTAACCCCCTCAGCCATCCATCATCCTCCCAGAGCTGACAGGATCTCCCAGGACCATCAACAGTAAACTCCATGAAACACTGATCTCAGTAAATACACCCCACCACAACTCTGTCCGTCTGAAAGCCTGAGTGTCGAGGTAACTCAGGCACAATGCTATCCTCCCCGGGTTCCATTTAGAATCCTATAGTACTGTACATTGAGGCTGTGGCAGTGTATGGTAGTGGAGTGGCTTCATACTGTAGGTTTAGTGGAGGGGTGTGCACTGCAAGGCTCTGGTTCTGCTGATTTCCGTCCTTATCTTTTAACTAGGGACTGAGTTCTACTGCCAGTTGTGTGGACTGCTAACATGAAAGCTGTCTACTAAATTGATACATTTTCAGATCAATGTGTCGTGTTTTCCTAAGTTCTGGGGGATCAAACCCTTTTGGGTTCAATAAGAAAGTAAAGAGCCATGGTCGGCAAATCATCACTCTTCAACGCTTTTTAGGCCATAAGATCTAC
>NC_092153.1:11185871-11195871 GCF_045791955.1 Oncorhynchus clarkii lewisi | reverse complement strand
CCATCGGAGTCTCTCTCTCTCTCTCTCTCTCTCTCTCTCCCCCTCTCTCTCCCCCTCTCTCTCCCCCTCTCTCTCTCTCTGTCTCTCTCTCTCTCTCTCTCTCTCTCTCTCTCTCTCTCTCTCTCTCTCTCTCTCTCTCTCTCTGTCTCTCTCTCTCTCTCTCTCTCTCTCTCTCTGTCTCTCTCTCTCTCTCTCTCTCTCTCTCTCTCTCTGTCTCTCTCTCTCTCTCTCTGCCTCTCTCTCTCTCTCTCTCTCTCTCTCTCTTTCTCTCTCTCTCTCTCTGTCTCTCTCTCTCTCTCTCTGCCTCTCTCTCTCTCTCTCTCTCTCTCTCCCCCTCTCTCTCTCTCTGTCTCTCTCTCTCTCTCTCTCTCTCTCTCTCTCTCTCTCTCTCTCTCTCTCTCTCTCTCTCTCTCTCTCTCTCTCTCTCTCTCTCTCTCTCTCTCTCTCTCTCTCTCTCTCTCTCTGTCTCTCTCTCTCTCTCTGCCTCTCTCTCTCTCTCTCTCTCTCTGCCTCTCTCTCTCTCTCTCTCTCTCTCTCTCTGTCTCTCTCTCTCTCTCTCTGCCTCTCTCTCTCTCTCTCTCTCTCTCTCTCTTTCTCTCTCTCTCTCTCTCTCTCTGTCTCTCTCTCTCTCTCTCTGCCTCTCTCTCTCTCTCTCTCTCTCTCTCTCTCTCTCTCTCCCTCTCTCTCTCTCTCTCTCTCTCTCTCTCTCTCTCTCTCTCTCTCTGTCCTCCCATTCTCTCTCTCTCTCTCTCTCTCTCAGTTCTTTTGATAATTGTTTTCTTTATTACATCCTCTGGCATTGCTGCTCTAATAACTTATTAATGGCAGCCGTTCAGCCTCGGTCGGTGTCGGTGCATTCAGTTTGGCCTGGAAGATGACACTGGCCCTCACTGATTTATCAGCATCGGCTGTACAAGGTGAGAATAATTTACTCTGTTTGAGGTGCTAAATTGTGGCAACGGGTGCATGAAATGTGACAGAAAATGACAGAGAGCCCGAGCCAGGAGAGGAGAGGAGCGCTCGGGGCGGGGAGGAAGAAAACAAGCGAGCGGACCTTGGCTTTAATGGACATTGTTTTCAGTGTGTTTTGATGCACCACCGAGGCTTGCGACCTTCAGACAACGACGACGGATGGATAGAAAGGCTGCTATTTTCATCATTTTAATCCATGGGTTTTATAGAGAGATTTGTCAGGTTTGACACTGGCTGCTTAATCTTTATTCAGAGTGGCAAAAATGGCTTCCTTGTTGTTGTGGTTGTTTTCTGACAGGGTCATAAAGTCAATAGTGACAACAACCTTGGACCTCTACATAGCTTGTTTTATACTACATTGACTTTCGGCTCTATTCAACAGTGATTCAGAGGTCTACAACTCAGGCCCTTGAATAGAAGGACCATGGAGCCCAAATCATTCCTAAATCTGAAGGATTTACTTGAACTAGTCCCACAGAGAAGGCCTCCCCAGTGAAATCACCTATTATAATGGATGCTTTCATCCAGTACCCAGCAGGCAAATAAGGTACCCTTTGTCCTCCTAATGATATAATCAATCCATCGTCCTCCGCTTCTCTCCCCTGGAGACGCAGCACAGGGCAGCCAACACGCTCCACCACTCAACACTCTCCACACCTTCAACACCCTCCACACCACCACACGCTCCGCACCCTCCACACCACCACACCTCCGCTCCCTCCAGACCCGCCACACCACTCCCACAACCCACATGTCAGTGACAAATCCCGATGGCAGCCGTCCCTCCAAACACACTAGCCCTGTGAGGAGGAGATGGGGGGGGGAAACAAGATGAATGTAGAGGTGCCCAGTAGCTCTGTCAAATCTATCGCTGTGTAAGTGAGGCACAGTCCCCGACCGCCAGGAGATCATTTGTCTTAATCTCTGGGCGGAGAGTGTCAGGATGTGGGCTGTGGGCGCCAGGCAGAGAAGAATGGACCTCTTTAGTGTAATCTCTGACACCTGACCGACGGTGCGCTGATACACGGGGACAAGATCTTTGATTCAACCAGGAGATGGAGGGGAGAGAGGAGGAGAGAAGGAGAGGAAGGAAGAGAAGAGAGGGAAGGAGGCCTCAGCTGAAGGACAAACAGTTGGTTTAGAGGGGGTGGGGAGGTAGAGTTAGAGGGAAGAGGAGGTAGAGGATGAGGGGTGGGGGAGGTAGAGGATGAGGGGATGGGGAGGAAGAGGAAGAGGAGATAGAGGATGAGGGGGTGGGGAGGTGGTACGTAGATATCTTGTTTTGTGGCGTTGGGGGACCAGGGCCTGTCTGGTAGATAGCTTTGTTGTGGTGTTGGGGGACCAGGGCCAGTCTGGTAGATAGCTTTGTTGTGGTGTTGGTTGATCGGGCCCTGTCAGGTAGATAGCTTTGTTGTGGTGTTGGGGGACCAGGGCCTGTCTGGTAGATAGCTTTGTTATGGTGTTGTGGTGTTGGGGGACCAGGCCCTGTCTGGTAGATAGCTTTGTTGTGGTGTTGGGGGACCAGGCCCTGTCTGGTAGATAGCTTTGTTGTGGTGTTGGGGGACCAGGGCCTGTCTGGTAGATAGCTTTGTTGTGGTGTTGGGGGACCAGGCCCTGTCTGGTAGATAGCTTTGTTGTGGTGTTGGGGGACCAGGGCCAGTCTGGTAGATAGCTTTGTTGTGGTGTTGGGGGATCAAGCCCTGTCTGGTAGATAGCTTTGTTGTGGTGTTGGGGGATCAAGCCCTGTCTGGTAGATAGCTTTGTTGTGGTGTTGGGGGACCAGGGCCTGTCTGGTAGATAGCTTTGTTGTGGTGTTGGGGGACCAGGGCCTGTCTGGTAGATAGCTTTGTTATGGTGTTGTGGTGTTGGGGGACCAGGCCCTGTCTGGTAGATAGCTTTGTTGTGGTGTTGGGGGACCAGGCACTGTCTGGTAGATAGCTTTGTTGTGGTGTTGGGGGACCAGGGCCTGTCTGGTAGATAGCTTTGTTGTGGTGTTGGGGGACCAGGCCCTGTCTGGTAGATAGCTTTGTTGTGGTGTTGGGGGACCAGGGCCAGTCTGGTAGATAGCTTTGTTGTGGTGTTGGGGGATCAAGCCCTGTCTGGTAGATAGCTTTGTTGTGGTGTTGGGGGATCAATCCCTGTCTGGTAGATAGCTTTGTTGTGGTGTTGGGGGACCAGGGCCTGTCTGGTAGATAGCTTTGTTGTGGTGTTGGGGGACCAGGGCCTGTCTGGTAGATAGCTTTGCTGTGGTGTTGGGGGATCAGGCCCTGTCTGGTAGATAGCTTTGTTGTGGTGTTGGGGGATCAGGCCCTGTCTGGTAGATAATATGTGTTGTGGCGTTGGGGGACCATGGCCTGTCTGGTAGATATCTTGTGTTGTGGTGTTGGGGGACCAGGCCCTGTCTGGTAGATAGCTTTGTTGTGTTGTTGGCGGATCAAGCCCTGTCTGGTAGATAGCTTTGTTGTGGTGTTGGGGGATCAGGCTCTGTCTGGTAGATAGCTTTGTTGTGGTGTTGGGGGACCAGGCCCTGTCTGGTAGATAGCTTTGTTGTGGTGTTGGGAGACCAGGCCCTGTCTGGTAGATATCGTGTGTTGTGGCGTTAGGGGACCAGGGCCTGTCTGGTAGATAGCGTTGTTATGGTGTTGGGGAACCAGGACCTGTCTGATGGATAGCTTTGTTGTAGCGTTGGGGGACCAGGGCCAGTCTGGTTGATAGCTTTGTTGTGTTGTTGGCGGATCAAGCCCTGTCTGGTAGATAGCTTTGTTGTGGTGTTGGTTGATCAGGCCCTGTCTGGTAGATAGCTTTGTTGTGGTGTTGGGGACCAGGCCCTGTCTGGTAGATATCTTGTGTTGTGGCGTTGGGGGACCAGGCCCTGTCTGGTAGAAAGCTTTGTTGTGGTGTTGGGGGACCAGGCCCTGTCTGGTAGATAGCTTTGTTGTGGTGTTGGGGGATCAGGCCCTGTCTGGTAGATAGCTTTGTTCTGGTGTTTGGGGGCCAGGCCCTGTCTGGTAGATAGCTTTGTTGTGGTGTTGGGGGATCAGGCCCTGTCTGGTAGATAATATGTGTTGTTCGGGGACCAGGCCCTGTCTGGTAGATAGCTTTGTTGTGGTGTTGGGGGGACCAGGCCCTGTCTGGTAGATAGCTTTGTTGTGGTGTTGTGAGATTGGGCCGTGCTCTGGAATGAGGCTAATGCTGTCACCACGGTGATGGATAGAGATGCATCGAGTCCAGAACCTGCTCTGGTAGATGTTAGTCAGCCAATGGGCTCTGACCACCAAGATTTGAAAGGATGCAACGTGTCTAGAAAAACAGACAGAGATGAACACGGTCCCTCTGCTGCTTCTCTGAATTGGCAACAAGATAACAGCTGTCTATCTGTCGGTCTCTAGCCCTGAAAACACATTTCAATGTTTGACGTTGATTAAGCAGGTATCTAAAAAGTGAAATAAACAGAATAACCTTCAGAAAATTATGGTTTTAAGTGAAACTCAGGTTTCTTTGGCAATATCTTCTCCAAACCAACTCTCTGTACACTGCTGTCGTGTGTGTGTGTGTGTGTGTGTGTGTGTGTGTGTGTGTGTCCTACCTCTCTTTGTGAGCTGGATGTTGGCCTGCCGTCTGCCGTTGCCATTCTCCACGAAGCAGGAGTAGTTCCCCAGATCAGCCTCTTCCACTGAGTCAATGGTCAGGGTGATCGACACCTCCTGCTCTCCCAGGTGCTCCCGGATAAGCCTGCAGAGAAGAAAATAGAAGAGGAGAAGCGAATAAGAGAGGAGAGAAGCAGAGAGGAGAGGAGAACGTAGAGAAGAGGGGAGAAGAGAGAAGAGGAGAGGAGAAGAGAGAAGAGAGGAGAGGAGAACAGAGAAGGGAGAAGAGAGGAGGGAGAACAGAGAAGAGAAAGTCTCTGTGATGATTCTGTCTGTGATTGATTGACAATTACCAAGCATTATCCCCCTCACTGTGACTCGATTACCCAGGATGCCTGGCTTGGGGGGCAGATTATTGAGGATGCTAATTACACTGGAGACGTGACTTGACATGAATTGGCCTTGATACAGATTGTGGACAGAATAGCAGTAAAAGCATCACCACAAGTGATGGTACACTTTACAAACCATGGATGACCATAATACCACAAAGACAGCATACATTAAAAACTTGAAGTGGTCAGTCATCATTATTACAGACTTTACAGTCATTTCAATGAAAGTCAACAGCATTGTTTCAGCTCGCACAGTGTTGTAAGATAACTAGCTAAATAATGAGGTTGAAAAAGTATCTTCTTATGCATGCTGCTATGGAAACGGAGGAACGGCAGAGAAAAACAATTTGAGTTAAAAAGTAAAGGAATCTCTCCTGCTAGGCACACACAGAGCAGGCGGAACAAATGGAAAAATAATGATCTCTATTCTTTAGCGTTTACAGACATCGGCCGCCATTCTGTCTCTTTTATGACACTGAGCCTAATAATGCGAAAAGACAACTGTACGAATGTCACTTGCTGTTGTTCTCCTCTCCCTTGGGGACACTTGAATGTGGTTCAGAACAATCAATCCCATTTCTCCTCTTCAGCATGTCAGAGAAGGATGGGGAAGTACATCAGGTCAATTACACAGTGCAGTACAGATGGTGGAAGTGGAAGGCAGACTGACATGGGGAATCTAGTATTTACAGTTGTGGTAATGCTCTTAGCTTTCCAACACCCAACTGCTTCTAACTGAGGCTCCATGAAGGATCCATGAAGGAGATAAGGTGGCAAGACCTGTTGGAGTAGGGGAGGAGAAGGTGGAGGAGGGTGTGGTGGAGAGGTGGAGGAAGGGGAGAGGAGGAGATGAGGAGGTTGGTGGGAGGAGGTTGGTGGGAGGAGTGGGAGGAAGTGGAGAGGAGGTGGAGGAGGGGAGAGGAAGAGGTGTCAGGAGGGGGAGAGGAAGAGGTGGAGGAAGGGGGAGGAGGAGGTGAGAAGGGGGAGGAGGTTGGTGGAAGGAGGGGGAAGAAGTGGAGAGGAGGTAGAGGAGGGGAGAGGAGGAGGTGGGAGGAGGAAATGGCAGGTGTTGGAGGAAGTGGAGAGGAGGTGGGAGTAGGGAGGAGGAAGGCGGGAGGAGTTTGTTAGGGAGAAAGAGAAGGGACAATGATGTTCAACAGACTATATAGTAGACTAGATACAGAGAAGGGACAATGATGTTCAACAGACTATATAGTAGACTAGATACAGAGAAGGGACAATGATGTTCAACAGACTATATAGTAGACTAGATACAGAGAAGGGACAATGATGTTCAACAGACTATATAGTAGACTAGATACAGAGAAGGGACAATGATGTTCAACAGACTATATAGTAGACTAGATACAGAGAAGGGACAATGATGTTCAACAGACTATATAGTAGACTAGATACAGAGAAGGGACAATGATGTTCAACAGACTATATAGTAGACTAGAGACAGAGAAGGGACAATGATGTTCAACAGACTATATAGTAGACTAGATACAGAGAAGGGACAATGATGTTCAACAGACTATATAGTAGACTAGATACAGAGGCTGACGTGGAGACGTTCAACAGACTATATATAGTAGACTAGATACAGAGACTGACGTGGAGACGTTCAACATTCTATATAGTAGACTAGATACAGAGACTGACGTGGAGACGTTCAACAGACTATATAGTAGACGAGATACAGAGACTGACGTGGAGACGTTCAACATACTATATAGTAGACTAGATACAGAGACTGACGTGGAGACGTTCAACAGACTATATAGTAGACTAGATACAGAGAAGGGACAATGATGTTCAACAGACTATATAGTAGACTAGATACAGAGAAGGGACAATGATGTTCAACAGACTATATAGTAGACTAGATACAGAGAAGGGACAATGATGTTCAACAGACTATATAGTAGACTAGATACAGAGAAGGGACAATGATGCTCAACAGACTATATAGTAGACTAGATACAGAGAAGGGACAATGATGTTCAACAGACTATATAGTAGACTAGATACAGAGAAGGGACAATGATGGTCAACAGACTATATAGTAGACTAGAGACAGAGAAGGGACAATGATGTTCAACAGACTATATAGTAGACTAGATACAGAGAAGGGACAATGATGTTCAACAGACTATATAGTAGACTAGATACAGAGAAGGGACAATGATGTTCAACAGACTATATAGTAGACTAGATACAGAGGCTGACGTGGAGACGTTCAACAGACTATATATAGTAGACTAGATACAGAGACTGACGTGGAGACGTTCAACATACTATATAGTAGACTAGATACAGAGACTGACGTGGAGACGTTCAACAGACTATATAGTAGACGAGATACAGAGACTGACGTGGAGACGTTCAACATACTATATAGTAGACTAGATACAGAGACTGACGTGGAGACGTTCAACAGACTATATAGTAGACTAGATACAGAGAAGGGACAATGATGTTCAACAGACTATATAGTAGACTAGATACAGAGAAGGGACAATGATGTTCAACAGACTATATAGTAGACTAGATACAGAGAAGGGACAATGATGTTCAACAGACTATATAGTAGACTAGATACAGAGGCTGACGTGGAGACGTTCAACAGACTATATATAGTAGACTAGATACAGAGACTGACGTGGAGACGTTCAACATACTATATAGTAGACTAGATACAGAGACTGACGTGGAGACGTTCAACAGACTATATAGTAGACGAGATACAGAGACTGACGTGGAGACGTTCAACATACTATATAGTAGACTAGATACAGAGAAGGGACAATGATGTTCAACAGACTATATAGTAGACTAGATACAGAGAAGGGGCAATGATGTTCAACAGACTATATAGTAGACTAGATACAGAGAAGGGACAATGATGTTCAACAGACTATATAGTAGACTAGATACAGAGAAGGGACAATGATGTTCAACAGACTATATAGTAGACTAGATACAGAGAAGGGACAATGATGTTCAACAGACTATATAGTAGACTAGATACAGAGAAGGGACAATGATGTTCAACAGACTATATAGTAGACTAGATACAGAGGCTGACGTGGAGACGTTCAACATACTATATAGTAGACTAGATACAGAGACTGACGTGGAGACGTTCAACAGACTATATAGTAGACGAGATACAGAGACTGACGTGGAGACGTTCAACAGACTATATAGTAGACTAGATACCGAGACTGACTTGGAGACGTTCAACAGACTATATAGTAGACTAGATACAGAGACTGACGTGGAGATGTCACCCGTTTCAGCCCGTCATATAACCCAGAGGTGTTATGTGTGTCTCAGCCTCCAGTATTTATGCTGCAGTAGTTTATGTGTCGGGGGGCTAGGGTCAGTTTGTTATATCTGGAGTACCTCTCCTGTCCTATTCGGTGTCCTGTGTGAATTTAAGTGTGCTCTCTCTAATTCTCTCTTTCTCTCTCTCTTTCTCTCTCTCGGAGGACCTGAGCCCTAGGACCATTCCTCAGGACCACCTGACATGATGACTCCTTGCTGTCCCCAGTCCACCTGGCAGTGCTGCTGCTCCAGTTTCAACTGTTCTGCCTTATTATTATTGGACCATGCTGGTCATTTATGAACATTTGAACATCTTGGCCATGTTCTGTTATAATCTCCACCCGGCACAGCCAGAAGAGGACTGGCCATCCCACATAGCCTGGTTCCTCTCTAGGTTTCTTCCTAGGTTTTGGCCTTTCTAGGGAGTTTTTCCTAGCCACCGTGCTTCTACACCTGCATTGCTTGCCTTTTGGGGTTTTAGGCTGGGTTTCTGTACAGCACTTTGAGATATCAGCTGATGTACGAAGGGCTATATAAATACATTTGAATTGAATTGTATTGAACATGTGTGAGAGTTAATACAGAGCAGTCCTTCTGGTATACCTTTAGATGAGAGGATAACATGACATACATCATGGAGTGGTCTGGTCTCCAATTGATATGTGGTACAGAGACGGTGATATCTCTTGTAATGCACTCCTCCATCCCTACTGTTCTAATGATCTCGTTCCTCTTCAGACTGGATATTGGCAGCCTAGAGGTTAAATGACTTCAGTCCTCTCTTGAGAGAGTTGAAGCATCTGTAATCATTTGATCAAGTGGAATCACTGTACGGTAATTCACAAACAAGAGAACAGAATCATTTGATGATGGGGAGTTACCGGGGTGATAGACGACTAAATCCCTCTCCATGATGAAGGAAGTTTCTGATGAACTTCCCCAACGGCATGGAGCCCAGACCAGGCTTTGTGGAATCTAGCTCCGACTACATTGATTCTCCCAAGATCAACACTTCAAAACATTTTAATTATTAAACGGCCACCTTGTACCTATGTTTGTCCTCTGTAGTTGCATTCCTTTCTGTTTGCTGGAATCCATACTATTTCAATAAACGTTAATAAAATATAACCACAGACTGTTTGCTCATTGCTATTGTTCTAAGATGGCAATTCAGCACAAATGCACATGTGCCAATTGAATCTCAACAAGTAAACAGTTATTGGTGGTATTTGATTCATGTTTATTGAAAAGATATGGATTTCAGCAAACAAAGAAAGGAACGCAACTACAAACAACATCCTCCTCCTCCATCCCCCTCCATCCCTCTTATCCTCCTCCATCCCTCTCCAGCCCTCTTATCCTCCTCCATCCCTCTTATCCTCCTCCTCCATCCCCCTCCATCCCTCTTATCCTCCTCCATCCCTCTCCAGCCCTCTTATCCTCCTCCATCCCTCTCCAGCCCTCTTATCCTCCTCCATCCCTCTTATCCTCCTCCATCCCTCTCTAGCCCTCTTATCCTCCTCCATCCCTCTTATCCTCCTCCATCCCTCTCCATCCCTCTTATCCTCCTCCATCCCTCTCCAGCCCTCTTATCCTCCTCCATCCCTCTCCAGCCCTCTAATCCTCCTCCATCTCTCTTATCCTCCTCCATCCATCTCCAGCCCTCTTATCCTCCTCCATCCCTCTCAGCCCTCTTATCCTCCCCTATCCCTC
>NC_092153.1:11175871-11180871 GCF_045791955.1 Oncorhynchus clarkii lewisi | reverse complement strand
TATTTTGTTTTGTTTCAGTAAAATGCTAGGCTGCTGTTCAATAGGCGCAAGCCTTTCTAAATGCTCACGAGAAGCGTAATTGCTCAATACATTTTCAAGAGAAAAAAGACAACTGTACAGCGCATTTTCGATATTTGCGGGTTAGAGTTGGGTGTGGGCCTCAGATGTTCACTTTATCACAAATAGTCAGGCGGTTGCGGATGGGTTATCATCAATTGCAGGTGGGTGGGGGTGAACAAACAGCTGACCAGCGCATCACTAGCTTACGGCCATCCGCATCACCAGCTTATGGCCATCCGCATCACTAGTTTACGGCCATCCGCATCACCAGTTTACGGCCATCCGCATCACTAGCTTAAGGCCATCCACATCACCAGTTTACGGCCATCCGCATCACCAGTTTACGGCCATCCGCATCACCAGCTTACGGCCATCCGCATCACCAGTTTACGGCCATCCGCATCACCAGTTTACGGCCATCCGCATCACCAGCTTACGGCCATCCGCATCACCAGTTTACGGCCATCCGCATCACCAGTTTACGGCCATCCGCATCACCAGCTTACGGCCATCCGCATCACTAGCTTACGGCCATCCTCATCACTAGCTTACGGCCATCCTCATCACTAGCTTACGGCCATCCGCATCACTAGCTTAAGGCCATCCGCATCACCAGTTTACGGCCATCCTCATCACTAGCTTACGGCCATCCGCATCACTAGCTTACGGCCATCCTCATCACTAGCTTACGGCCATCCGCATCACTAGCTTACGGCCATCCGCATCACTAGCTTACGGCCATCCGCATCACTAGCTTAAGGCCATCCGCATCACCAGTTTACGGCCATCCGCATCACCAGTTTACGGCCATCCTCATCACTAGCTTACGGCCATCCGCATCACTAGCTTACGGCCATCCGCATCACCAGTTTACGGCCATCCGCATCACCAGCTTACGGCCATCCGCATCACTAGCTTACGGCCATCCTCATCACTAGCTTACGGCCATCCGCATCACCACTTTACGGCCATCCGCATCACTAGCTTACGGCCATCCACATCACTAGCTTACGGCCATCCTCATCACTAGCTTACGGCCATCCGCATCACCACTTTACGGCCATCCGCATCACTAGCTTACGGCCATCCGCATCACCACTTTACGGCCATCCGCATCACTAGCTTACGGCCATCCACATCACTAGCTTACGGCCATCCTCATCACTAGCTTACGGCCATCCGCATCACCACTTTACGGCCATCCGCATCACCAGCTTACGGCCATCCGCATCACTAGCTTACGGCCATCCTCATCACTAGCTTACGGCCATCCACATCACTAGCTTACGGCCATCCTCATCACTAGCTTACGGCCATCCTCATCACTAGCTTACGGCCATCCTCATCACTAGCTTACGGCCATCAGCATCACTACTTTACGGCCATCCGCATCACTAGCTTACGGTGCACCGGGGCCTCCCCCTCCTCTTTCTATTCTGGTTATTCTTTCTATTCACTTTTCTGTGAAGGGAGTAGTTCACAGCATTGTACGTGATCTTCAGTTTCTTGGCAATTTCTCGCATGGAATAACCTTCATTTCTCAGAACAAGAATAGACTGACGAGTTTCAGAAGAAAGGACTTTGTTTCTGGCCATTTTGAACCTGTAATCAAACCCACAAATACTGATGCTCCAGATACTCAACTAGTCTAAAGAAGGACAGTTTTATTGCTTCTTTAATCAGAACAACAATTTTCAGCTGTGCTAACATAATTGCAAAAGGGTTTTCTAATGATAAATTAGAAAGCCTTTTAAAATGATAAACTTGGATTGGCTAACACAACGTGCCATTGGAACACAGGAGTGATGGTTGCTGATAATGGGCCTCTGTACGCCTATGTAGATATTCCATTGAAAATCTGCTGTTTCCAACTACAATAGTCATTTACAACATTAACAATGTCTACATTGTATTTCTGATCAATTTGATGTTATTTTAATAGACAAAAAATGTGCGTTTCTTTCAAAAACAAGGACATTTCTAAGTGACCCCAAACTTTTGAACAGTAGTTTATGTAAATTACTCGAATTTGGCTATTTTTTAGATCAATAACTCTGATAAATAGCTTCATTACGGGCAACGAAACCTTTTGTTTCCATTCAAATGAATTATAGCAATAGTAAGCTCTTCATCTTCCCGCTCTGCCTCTCAAGCTGAACAGGACATCAGTAGGCCTAGTCCACTTGCACAGATATTGCATTTTTTTGGGACAAATTGACTGGCCTCCTGAAGTGCCACCGTACACAGCACAGTCATTGGGAACGCCTATCCAATGCAGTGTGTAATGCAGTGTGTAATGCAGTGTGTAATGCAGTGTGTAATGCAGTGTGTAATGCAGTGTAGCCTAGTTGTATATACAGCAACCCAGCAGTAAAACAACTTGGGAAGGAAGTACATCTTCTCAGAAATATAACTTTTCCCTGCCGTCACGTTGGTATGAAGAGATTCAGGAGACAGGCGCAGGAATGCGTAATAGTTTTTTTTATTATACCCCAAATTACGCCGTGGCGTGTAAAGGCACGGGGACGAAGACCAAACAAACAAGTACATAAAACACAGGGTAGAAACCCAAACAAAACAGCGAGGAGTACCTCGAATAAAAAACACACGCGCACAATGATTAACACACGGGACTAGACCCGTGATCATCTGCGCAATCCACAATGGCCCGAAAGCCCAAAACACACAGCACCAACGTACATTGTAACAATAATCAACAGCACCATGGTGAACAAAGGGCATATACAGTGCCTTGCGAAAGTATTTGGTCCCCTTGAACTTTGCGACCTTTGCCACATTTCAGGCTTCAAACATAAAGATATAAAACTGTATTTTTTTGTGAAGAATCAACAAGTGGGACACAATCATGAAGTGGAACGACATTTATTGGATATTTCAAACTTTTTTAACAAATCAAAAACTGAAAAATTGGGCGTGCAAAATTATTATACAAATACAATCAGTGGGAATGGGGGCCAGGTGTGTGCAATGAAAGTTCCAGAAGGATCCGTGACACATGTGTTTCTCCGAACATGCTCTTAGTATAGCCTATATTATAGGCCAGCCTTTCTCAAACTTGTTTGTGCCAGGGACACCCGGGAGTTGTGAAGGTGTTCTCAACAGCCAGTCTGCTGCAATATTTCAATTTTGTTGCAGCAAGCATCGACCTGGTGGTCCCATACCTGTTTGTGTTGTAGGCCTATAGCAAACTTCTAAAGTGGAGAATAGATGGGAGAAAATGTCTCTATCCACTTTGTCTCTCCAGGTGCCCAGCTTTTTCTTGAAATCTGCAATTTTATTGTTTGCTTGGAAAATGTCACCTGCATGGTTTTGGTTGAGCAGTAGACTGGTGCTACAGATCCCGATACAATGGTCCCATCGTAATCCATGTCCCGTGATGTACTCGTTCAGAACACAGAATATTTCACCTGTGGTTTTATTCTGAGGAAACTCTCTGCAAGAAAGACATTCTTCACATATGTAGCTAATATATACAAGAAGTGGCATTTGAAATGTCAGCTGTCTCATCTAATTGGATTACAAACCAATTTGATGTGGGGGCTCTGTCTAAAACCTCCATGTGATTCTATATCATCGACCAGATCCTGGATTCTACGCGTGACAGTGTCATTGGAACGTGGGATTTCACTGATCTTTGTAGCAGCAGATCAAACCTCTGGGCAAGCATCCACGACTGAGGGCATGACAAGCTTTTCAACTATAGTGAAAGGAGCCTGGCACTGGGAAATGTTGTGAGAGAGGAAGTACGAAGTTGTCTGTGAAATTATTTTGCAGCATTTTTGTTTGTTTGGTTTGAAATAAATAAATAATGGTCTGTTTTATCCTTGAGATGTGGAAGCTTTGCTTCTAAATGTCTGCTTATTTACGATGGCTTCATAGCATATCGGCTGAGGCAAGTCTGACATAACACACAGACTGGGTTTGGTGGGCAACTGTTATTTGAAACAAATTCAGAGAGAGAGAGAGAGTGAGAGAGAGGGGGGGGGGGGGGTGCGGGCTGAGCAGCAGGGCTAGCTTGTGTGTGTGTGTGTGTGTGTTTGGTATAGCTATAATTAGTCATGGCAACACAATTTGTTTACTGCTGCCTACATAGTTCAGCGCATTGCACAAGTAGTCCCACTGCACATATTTATTTGTGTCAAATATGCCACAGACCACGCACAAAAAAAAATCGTATTCAAGATAAATATGCTGCAGACTGGAGAGCATTCCTCCACAGACTGGGATTTGAGAAAGGCTTGTATAGGCTATGGATCATTTTAGCGAGACCACACGGGGCTCACTTGATATTGTGCTCCCAGCAGAAAATCAGTGTCTCGCTCTCTCTCTGGTTTCGCTCTCTCTCTCTCTGGACTCTCAGTCTCTCTCTCTCTCTCTCTCTGGTCTCTCTCTCTCTCTCTCTCTCTGGTCTCTCAGTCTCTCTCTCTCTCTCTCTCTCTCTCTCTGGTCTCTCAGTCACCTTCTCTCTGGACTCTCAGTCTCTCTCTCTCTCTCTCTCTGGTCTCTCAGTCACTCTCTCTCTGGTCTCTCAGTCGCTCTCTGGTCACTCAGATCTCTCTCCGGCCTCTCGGTCTCTCGCTCTCTCTCTGGTCTCTCAGTCTCTCTCTCTCTCTCTCTCTCAGTTTCTCTCTCTGGTCTCTCGCTCTCTCTCTGGTCTCTCAGTCTCTCTCTCTCTCTGGTCTCTCAGTTTCTCTCTCTGGTCTCTCAGTCTCTCTCTCTGGTCTCTCCCCCTCTCCCTCCCTCCCTCCCTCCCTCCCTCCCTCTCGTTCTCTCTCTCCCTCTCCCTCCCTCCCTCCCTCCCTCTCGTTCTCTCTCTCCCTCTCCCTCCCTCCCTCCCTCCCTCTCGTTCTCTCTCTCCCTCTCCCTCCCTCCCTCCCTCCCTCCCTCTCGTTCCCTCTCTCCCTCCCTCCCTCCCTCTC